>NW_026856896.1:0-114890 GCF_026571515.1 Ruditapes philippinarum | reverse complement strand
GCAAATAATCTTTAATGTTATATATAATACACGGTTTAACGATTATACTGCTTTGGTGAAGATTGAGAAGAGAAAAAATGCATCTTATTCTTCTATTCATTATAAACTATAATGTCCAGTCGCACATTGAATACATATTCATTAATGTTCTATGATGGAAAAAACATGAACAATTTCAATCATTACCCTTAGTGAAAAGTCGCCCTGCAAAACTTTCGCGAGTTCAATTCTGTGTTCATCTTATTCTTTATAGATATGTGATTTGTTTTTATTTACATATTAGTTTTTTTTTATATAATTTGAAATCTACAAAGACTGATGTTTAATAATTATCTGATTAAACCTTACTTTTAGCCTTTCCGATGTTTGTTGTTTATAAAAATCTATTTAGATATTGACATAAGTTAACCATCTGAAGAGAAATCAAGGCAATGGACTGAACAAAATGGTTCGAAATTGTCCAAATGAGTTTTGCTTTGTTTCATAAAGAAGTGTCTTTAGTCGCAAATGATTTGCCATGCAAACCTTATTTACATTGCATTGTACAAATGTGTGCAGGTGTCTGAACTGCTAATAAGCTCACTAGACATACAACTGGGAGGCCTGACATAACTTCCATTCGATGAAACTGAAAATATATAACATTATATAAAATTTTACAAAACAAAAATATGAAATGCTTTTACCAGTATACAAGTCAAATCATAATCAAATGTATAACAATTGAATATCATTGTAAACAAAATTGAAATAAAATAAACTTTGATATTGGACGGTATCATACCGTTTGTAGGTAAACAATGCGTATCGCTTCCTCACATTAAGAGCGTAACGTAAGGTCCAAAATGGAATGTTACAATGGTCTAAGTTATACATGTCATAGGTAATCTTTTGAAATAAAATGGACACTTTTATAGTTTAAATGAATTTAATGACAAATAAAACATAAAGTCTAACTTTATAAATTATCTTGGTATTGTAAATAGTGTATCCAGTTCCCTTTCAACTTACGATAGAACATGCAATGTCCTACAAAGACCTTTTATTCCACCTTTCTTAAAAGTTATTTTAAAATTTACTAAGTGTACAAATCCTATGTATGAGGTATTTATTAAAACCAAGATAATACCTACTTGTTTATCAAAATGGTGTGAAAAGCTGAATGTAACATTAAGTGAAGAAGTATGGAGTTACATTTTTTCTTTACCTTTTAAAATATCAAATGATCAAAGCCTTAAATGGTTTCAGTACAGAATTAATTATAGAATAATAGCAACAATTTCATTACTTTTAAAAATCAAATAAAAAGATAACAAACTCTGTAGTTTTTGTAAAAATGAGATAGAAACATTAGAACACATGTTTTGGTTTTGTCCGATAATAAATAATTTAATATTTTCTGTCTTTGAAAAGTATGGCAATTTTAGATCTTTGCTCAACTGTTGTAACTTTATCCTAGGTCTGAAAGAAATCAATTCAATAAATATAATGTTTCTTTTTCTGAGAAGATATATTTACAACTGTAGAGTAAAAGAACAAGTACTAAATACTACAAGAGCACATCAATATATTAAGTACAAATTTATAATTTTGAAAGAGAAAGCAATTTATCAAAATGATTCGATACCTTCCATAAGACCTGGAATCTATTTGTCAAAAGATAGAGCTATAGTTAACCTTTCATATGTTTGTAAAGCTAAAAACGATAGTCAGAAATATAAATGATCAAAAAATATATTATTTGCAAAAGCTGTTTCTTTTTTTCTTTTTTTTTTCATGTCAAAAATAAAAATATAATGAAATTCCTTGTTAACTAAATAATATATAACATATGATTATATGTATCATTGGTAAATATGGTAATATTTGTATATTGGTCATAACACCTGCAATACATGATATGTGTGTTACTGTTATATTAATTCATATGTTTTAATGCACAAATATAATTTACTGTATAAAGTAGGATGCCCTCGACCTACATATACCTATTGACGAGGAAAATAAATTAACATGGAACAAAAAAAAGTTATACAAGTTTTCCGTGCATTCTTGTGCACAAAACGTTGAGACTTCTCTTAAAGCAGACTGCGACGGTAATATAACATACATGTATACATTCATTAATTGAATAACTTGCACAAGATTAATGATAACACAACAGTTAATTAAATAAAATAAGATTCTCAAGATGTACAATGCAAAACGATTTTGCAGCCCCGACATAAGAAGATGGATCACTGGCAACTACGGTAAGGTAAGGCACCGAATATTAGCAGTGCCGCACATATAAAACCATGCAGAGAAAAATGTTACATTAGTTACATATATGTAAATATATAACATGCATATGATCATGATATACATCTTTAATGACAATTTTAGAAGATAATTATTGTTTTAACATGTTTTATTCCACTGTTTCAGACATAAAGTGGCCATTGATATAAATTAATATAATATACACAAATATCTTCCTTGTTTCCATGGTATAGCATGAATCCAAAATTTAATTTCTTATATGTTAAACAACTCGAAATACTTGCAATGTCATTTCATTTTAGTTTATTTTGCTGTACAAGTTGTTGTTTTCAAATTCTGAGGATTTACATAATATTTGCTTGCCATATCTCTTGTACATCCCACTATGTACTTAACCTTTCCTGTTGAATTACGGTCAGCACGAGCATAACACACCTATATGATTCGGAAAGAAACACGGTGTCAAGGGTATACGCATCATTTTTCCGCATACCGCCGATAATTTATCATCCTGTGCGCAACACCGTATCATTCTTACGTAATCTTCTGAAAAGTGCAAGAGGTTAATTCAAAAATGCGAAAATTTCTAACTAAAAATAATTTTATTCAGAGAGTTTGCATACAACACGGAAGTTTTGAATGATTCATCTATGTGTGCAAAGTATTTTGCAACAATATTTGTCTATTATAGCCTGAAACTAATGAAAACACTTTTATACATGTGAAAAAATTGTGTTCTCGATGCGAACATTTTTCATCCTTTTCCGAAAGTTAAGCTGTCGGAAAAAGTATCTTATGTCAAATGATCACAAAAATCATTGACCCGCGCTGATAACATACCGGTTTTATACAAATAATGTAAAATAATGTTGTAAAATCAAGAAAACTTTGATAAACATGGTACCGCATCATGCAGAACCATGGCACCGCTTCTTTTTGCGCGGTTATACTGCATACATGTACTTTATAATGTGTTTAACCGGGGGTATTGTTAATTTTTATTGTAGGATTGACAAGAAGAGGTAGATGTTGGTTATCGGTTAGGGTAAGCGGGCAGTGGATTACCTGGGCCTGGAAGCAATCTGGACCTCTATAGTTTTTTTTTAAAGATAATTTCTTGTTAAAATTCTATGCTTTCGTAGCAGTTGCATTTTATGTCTTTTGTGAGGTTGAACTTTTCTTTGGACTAGGGAATTGCATAATATTTGCAGATATCAGTAATTGAAAATTTACTCTCAAATTTGTTAATATAACACACAAGAAAGTCTAAGCTCATATTTCTAAAATGGTATTTCTTTTTTACATTTGAATTTTAGTTACTTAACTAATTGACTGGGTGCGTAACTTACGCATGTTACTGAATTAAAGAAAGGTGGCAACTATGTATGGTGGCTGATTTGGTACATTGCGCGTTTCGTTGTCGATAGTAACGACGCAACCTATATCGTTATCGCCTTTTCGCTAGCGACAATACGACAATGCACCAAACGGTACGTTGTCGCGCTGTCGTCTTGTTGTCCTGTCTCTAGCGCGGCACCCGAAATGGCGCGTTGTTGTGCGGCGTGTTGTCGCGATGTCACATTGTCGCTCGGTTCAAATTGAAGGATTAACTTATAAGCCAGCGACTGGGCGACATCGCGCCGCACGACAACGCACAGTGCCGCGCTAGAGACAGGACCACAAGACGACAGTGCGCCGTTTGGCGCTTTGTCGTGTTGTCGCTAGCGACAGGACAACAAGACAAAACTAGGACAACGCGCTGTTTGGCGCTTTGTTGTGTTGTCACTAGCGCCAACAACAACACGACAAAGCCCCAAATGGCGCGTTGTCGCGCTCTTATCTTGTCGTCCTGTCTCTAGCGAAGCGCAGGCCAAACGGCGTGTTGTCATGAGCGTGTCATGCGGCGTGTTTTCGCAATTTCGGTCTGTCCCTTGGCTTATATTAAGCCAATCCTTCGATTTGAACCGAGCGACAATGTAACATCGCGACAACACACCGCACAACAACGCGCCGTTTGGGGTGCCGTGCTAGAGACCGGACAACAAGACGACAGCGGGACAACGCACCGTTAGGCGTTAACGATATAGGTTGCGTCATCGCTATCGACAAATGACATATATGACATCGCGACAAAACGCCGCACGACAACGAGCTGTTTAACGTACATTGTTAGCGACAGGACAAGACGAAAATCCGACAACGCGCCGTTTGGCTAGCGCCAAAACGACGCACAAAAATGTTCCAAAATCAGCCACAATAGTAAGAAGACACATTTAAATAACCGTTACTTTCCACATGGATTTAGTGCATTTGAAATATACGGTGTCCTTGGGACTGCTATTGACATGCTCCAATTTTTCTTAAAGTTTTTTTCCGCCTTTCTGTATTTTAATAGATAAAGTAGCAAGATTTTACATTCTCACAAAATACTTTTTCAATATTGAATTTGTGGAATAGTTGAACTTAAACAAGAGATTTAGTCAATCTTTACAGGCGATATTTAACTGCATCAAACAGAACACTAAAAAAAACAATGGAAAGTAGTGCGCATCTCATGAGAATATCCAGTTTATCGAGAAATTGGATGGCCATTTCCAGGACCAAAGTAACTGTTGATTTTAGCATTGACAAAACTAACAGTTGCTCGTTGGAAGATGGTACAACACTAAGTTTTTTTTAATATCGTCTGACATTCTATAAAAAAACAACATTAACGCGACATTTACTGTATCCATCGGCCAACACACCAAATATCAACTGCCATAAACGGCTGAACATTAAGCATGTGAATGAAAAACTACTGAATTTGGGGTTCCAAAAAACGTAAAATCTATAAACATTGACGCAAAATAAATTAAGGACGATTTCAATGTTTTACTGACATAATCATTTTAGTAAAATTTTTCATTTGTTAATGATACAAATTTGATTCTGCTCAAGGAAAATGGGGGTCGACAACATGCCCGAAATTTCCCAAATTCCCCCGTTCTAGAAGTCTCGGCTTATTCCTTACTCTTCCAAGATTTTTTCAAAACTTTAGTAATAACAATATTTTTTTTGAAATTTAATTCAAAATAAAGGAATATTAAATTCACGATTTAATAGGATCTGTAACACTATCTCAAAGAATGTATAAAAAAGATAAAAATTATAATTTCATTTTTTTTAAATAGCATTAAATTTTAGCAAATTCAAATAACATTTTAAAAAATAAAATAAAACTGTCTGTGATAAAAATTTTTTGCGTCTTAAAACTTGACAAAAATTGATTTAATTTACACAACACATTAATACAGATTAATAAAACAAACAAAAAAATGTAGTTGCAACTCATTACGAACCATATAACAAGACGAGAAACTGATAGCGAATAGCATGGATCCTGATAAGACTGCGCGGATGCGCAGGCTGGTCTGGATCCATGCTGGTCGCAAACCCATTATGTTGGTTTTGTCGTGACGCGGCTTATATTATAAAATTTCAACAGGCGTCGCGTTATTTGAGCTTCGTCCATGTTTATTTAAGGCGCTCTGAGACGTTTCAGGATGCCATTAAATCAAAAATATTTTTCAATTTAACAGATTCAACAAAAGTGAACTTATCATCTGCGGATGTTTCAAAATTGTTCATGTTAAATGTTGAATTCTGCTTAAACCGGAACTAAGGGGCGTGTACGGTAACTTGCATTTTCCATAACCGTCCATAAACAGGCTCAATCAAACCGAGCCTGCAACATTTTCAATTTTGTCTTGTTGGGCTTTCTTTAGGGATTCTTTATCTCACTCTATTTTATCAGATCAGCATTATTTCAAACTCCGGGTTATTCTGGATAATCCCTCGTACGTACATACAAACGTACGTAAGTACGTACATACATACAGCATATATAGCATATGTAAGTATATATCTTAGCATTCATGTGACAAGAGCAGAGTTCTTTGGCATATTTATGAATGGGTTTCCTCTCTAATTTATAAAAAAATGCTTCCTTTTAAATTTTGATTACTTTTAAACATTTGCATTTAGGCGTATGCCCCGCGTATGCGACACTCTTGATATTTACCACTTAGTAGCTCAAAATACATACATGAGATGAAATGACGTACCATTTTATAACTAGTAATTACAATGATGTTATGATGTGCATTTTTAATAATAAAAGAGATGTTGTACATAATGTGCTTTTCTTAAAATAATTACAATAATGTTATTATGTGCCATTTTGATAAATAGCATATGGCATTTTAAATAATAAATAGGGGTGTTGTAATATGCAATTCTAAATAATAACAGAAATCTTGTAATTTAACTACGTAACTCATGTATGTCTTTGGGAGGACATAAGTTTCTTATGGCAGTGACCTTGTCCGGGTATACTGAGATTCCATGTTGTCCTGCAAAGTACCCAACAAATGTGATCTGTTTTTGACATACTTATTTTTATTAAATGTTACTTTACATGGTTTAGTTTGTTCAAAACTGTCTTAAGTCTAGTGTAGTCATGTTCGGCCTCTGTCCGTCCGAATATCAGGACATCATCCGTCTGCCAAAAAAAGATCCTTTAATGCCCTAAAGTATTTGAGATATCCGGTTTTTTTTAAGTATTCAGGACTACGAGATTACCCCATTGGTAAGCGATTTAACGCATATCTCCAAATGGGCGTAATGAATGTTGTTAAAAATTTATTTTCTTGAGCAAGTTTAATCTGCCAAAAATAAACTATTAGCGTATAATTTGGAATATAGTTTGCTCCAGTTATACGACCGAAGCTTTGTTCTATAATCGGCTGAGGAAAATGTTCACGTCTCACATTTTTGCCCAACTGTGTCAAATCAACAAATATGCGCCTTTTCCGTACACTCGAGCTCAGATTTCAATTTCGGTAGCAAAGGTATAGTACACCCCATGGTACAGATAAAGCTGGCAGCTACGCATTTTCATCGAGTGAAATGTGATATTCACCATCTTACCGCCCTAATTAGGATGCTTCTGATAACATTTTCAATGAAAAATTTAATTGAATTAAATTCTTGATAGCAATCTGCCATATTAACATCTATGTCTCTTAAAACGCCTATATATGGTCTTGTAAAGAGTTACCATTGTGTATAAGGGTCTGTGAAAACAAACCGATAACTATCAATTTTTGTTACCTTGGTCGTATCACGATCTGTGCGTTTTGTTCAATTTTGGTTTGCTTAAAAAATATTTAGGACTTTCAAGACTAACAGCCAAACTAGCACCAGTGTCTAATTTAAATAAGACAAACAAACAGCTACGTCTTGTTGCGATTGATTGTTTACTATTTCGCGGTTTCTCGTCATTGTTATTCTGTTTTCGAGAGTAAGGTCTTGTTAAAGCTGTAGTTTTTCTGGCAAATTTTATCTAAATCTAAACTACGATTCGATATCTTATTTGCACACTTTTCATATCAGGTGCAAATTCACAGCTGTTCGCTAACTCCTACAATGATATAATGAAAGTAGCTACTGTTTCATCTGACACTTGGTTTCTCTAATGGAATTCAGCTTGTTCGTTAATGATGTTTTTTCTTTAGATGTAAATATTCGTCGAATTTTGTTTAGACAGTGTCATATATCTTCGCGTTACTTTCTGATAGTCCAAAAAAATTATCAAATTGTCAGCTACCTTTTCCAATGTTTATATCGGTGTAGTGACTTGTATTTCTTTATCTTCTTTATGAAGTTTTGATGCTGCTCTATGGAAAGAAAATTGTGGTTTCCATTTATGATTTAATCCATTTATTTAGGCTTGGAAAGTCAAAGTTTTCTTAAGGTTGTTCCTTCGTCATTTCACTGTAATACCTTTTAAATTTAATACTTAAGTTCATTCCAATCATCTAATGTTAACCAGGTAGTAATTATAAAATGGAAAAACGGTCTTAATAACACGCCAATAAAATGTGCATAACAGCGATAAACACATGTTAACACGGAAATGCTTTTTATCACAGGGACCCAGCACAGTGTTGGGATAGTGTTGAACTCGCCAAATCGGCCGAATGCCACTAATCAAGTATAAGTCAAAATTGCAAAGTCTTTTTGACGTACATCATATAAAGCTACACTCGAACTTCGTTTGCTCGAACTCGGAGGGCCTGTGCAAATTTGTTCGAGAGATCGGTAGTTCGAGCCAACCGAGGTCGAACTATTATTACGTTGATCATATGCCTAAACGTTTATAGCATACATTGGTCGAATGTATAATTGTTTGTTAGTGCATTTGTTCGTCGAATATGTCATATTAAGAATTATTATCCCAGTGTTTTCGATTAAGTATTTACGGTTAATCTATATTCATGCATCTTGTAATTGGTTGAGTTCGATTTGGCAATCAGACCAAAGTTGTTGAACAATGTTCAAAATATATTTATATTGTTATAATGGGATTTTTTAACTTTAAAAAATAAATTAATGAAATATTTAAGAAAAAGTTTTACAGCAGCATTTATTTGAAGTCATTTACTTAAATAAACACACGTACAAGTATCATTCCATAAATACATAACACTATTACAATTCACGTTACATGAACTACGGTTGTAATTAAAGCCGTCCGGATAAACGTCATTCTTTATTGACTTTTGCATATTTCACTTATTTCACAAGTTCTTTTCTTTTTATCGTTACCATAAACGGCAAATAAACAATATTATTGTAACAAACAAATCGGTTACACGCCTCTTATTTTGTATCAATTAACCTTAATTGCCTTTGTCATAATCACGAGGTGTTAAAAACTTGTGTCGTCGACTGTCATTTATTTAGGACATGACGACTCGTCTTTTTGTGTTCGACCGAAAAGGTGTGATTTTCACTATATATCTGCCGATCAGGTTCGAGAGTTCGAGCGATCGGTGTTCGAGCGATCCGAGGTAGAACAATATATATTATATAGGATTTTTGCCGGGACTGGGCGATGAGTTCGAGCGAAGGGAGGTATTCGAGCGATCCGAGTTCGAGCGAACGAAGATTATATATACATGTTAAAACGCAAATGCTTTTTATCACAAGGGGTTGAACTCGCCAAATCGGCCGAATGCCACTAATCAAGTATAAGTCAAAATTGCAAAGTCTTTTTGACGTACATCAAATTGCAGCTAAATGACATCACTAGACGTTGACAATATTTAACATAATTGTCCCCACTTATACCGTTTTTGAACAACAAACCGATATTACGGATAGAATTTCTTATTTTTGCTAGGTCGGACACGACTGTGTAACCTGTCCCAACCATATTTTCTACATTTCAAACCATGTCATTGTACCAACCAGCAAAATATATAAAAGCAAAAAAGTATATTTTAATATAATTAATTAAAGGGATACTTAAACAAATGAATGACAAAAAAAAAGTAAATTGATGTTATTTACTCAAATCATGCTAAAATGTCATTCTCTAAAGTCCTAGCATGAATTTTTGTATAAATACTATATATTTTGGGTTTGAAGCGTAATTATAATTTCATATATTGAACGAAATTAAGACGCCGACAGAGTCACCGAGTAGTTTTAAAACAAATCATATAACTGGAAAACCCATTGAGAATTACAATTACAGATATTCTAGATATTGTTAGATTGAAATAAGTATTAGTCATTCATTTGACAGATACTTTAACGTTGTGACTCCTTTCCTTTTTTAATTTTGTTTTTCATCCATTTATTTATCTTTGATTACAACTAACGTCACACTTTCATAAATCTCTATAACAGCTATTTTGAAGTCTAAATGCTATAACCTGACCCACGTGGGTCAAGTTGGGAAACCACCATTTTATTTTTTATAAAGAGAAAAGTTTTGTTCCTCTGACTGCTTAGTGTTTTCATTTCGAGGACATTTATAGAATATTGAAAGAAAAATTCAAATCGTAGAAATGAATATTTTGCCTGTGTCTCCCTACACTAAAGAATTAAAAAGCATTAACTAGTACCATATTGTTACCTATTCAGGTGATATTATGATTTTTTAACCGTTATTATAAAGATCGTTGCTTTAATAAGGTTCAAATACGCTGTTTTTACCTCAATCTAGGTACATTACGCTCAATCTGTCTGGTTGAGTTCATTTGACTATATATATAAAAATATTGACTATTGTAATGGCTATTGAACAATAGTTGATTATGAAAATTGCCAAGGATAAAATATGATAATTGCCTGAAATATAAAAGGCCTGCCCCACTCTTTTTATAAACGGAGCATTAACGACATATTCCGAAGGATATCTATAGAATTTATTGTGATTCATGTGGGTTATTGATTATTACCTACATGGACTATTACCTATAATTTAAAAATGAAACCTATTATGGAAAAATTTCAAGTTGTTTTGGCTTTGACCTTTTCACCCACCATTTATACTTGGATGAGCATAATGTCACTTTAATTTATGTTTAACTATGGATCTCTTTTTTGTTATTTCATACTAGATAATGAGGGTATACGGCGTAGTGTTGCCACACGTGACAATGAAGAAAAGATTGTCCCTTCAGTCAGAACGTCAGTTTGCCTCTTTTTTCTCGCCAGATGGGCCCAATATACTTTTTAACCCTGCGTAAAATCCAGATACTCGGAGTAAGACTGGATGGCATCGTACAACAACTCAACTTCCTATTTCATTAAGTTAAACGATAGGTCCAGATGGTAAAGGGCCAAACGGACCTGACGCTTTGCTGTCGATGGTAGACTGGACATTGCAGAATCAAGTTAAACAGACTCCTGCCTTGTCGATACAATCGGTATTTTTTTTATAGCAAACTTAACTATTTACAATGATATAATGGACAAACGGTTTGCAATAGTACCTATTATGTCTAAACTACCATTTTACAAAATCGGAAATGCATGAATTAGTACTATGAGTATACTACTTAAGTACCAGTACATGTACTTGTCAGCTCATGCGGTATTAGTAAAAATACCAGTATTGTACCAGTACTTTTATTTTGGAAGAAATTAATATTAGGAAATACGTTTGTAACAGTTGTCATTACGGATATTTATCGTTTTCTTTTGATAGAACATTCAAGCACATTCGGTTCCAGTCTGGCACACCGGGTAAGGTGATGGCCAGAATAACACCCGAAAGCGAGAAACAGTTGATTCAAGTCTCGAAAGAACCAGGATTCCGGTTCAGTTCAGATGGGCAACAATAAATAAAAACAAATAAGATTATTCACCATTAGGTTAATCATCATGATGCAGTGCAAGTCTAGCGCTAATTAATGTATACGGTGCCACAATTTTCGGTGCGGACCCATTATACGGTACCAAGAACTCGGTCAGTAGTCACGATTTTATGACTTTTTTAAGAAATTAAACAGCTTAAATTTGTGTGCAATATTTTTTGTATACAATTCTTTGATGCTTACAGTTGTATCAAATAAATATTTTGATTGGCAACCTAATTTTCTCCATTTAAAAGTTTTCCAAATGATCATTTTTCCCAAGCCAGCTCTAGCTGTTTTCATTAAAACAAAGAAATCGTACAAGTCTTTCATAAAAACTAGGTAAAAACATAAGCTTCAATGGTCATTATATTCCGTAGACACGCTTTTAAAAAAACACTTGCTTCAAAAGTGTGATTTTCGGGTCGTTTTCCATCATGCATGTTGTGTTTCAGTGTTTGTTTTGTCTAAAATGATACGGTGCTGCGCGCAGGATGACAAATTATCGACGGTACGCGGAAAAATGATGCGTATACCCTTGACACCGTGAGAAAGTACATAAGAATTATATATTGATCTGTGTATTGTGTAAATTTAGCCAAAAGCCTGCTGTGGAGGTAGCTCATTACCAATTCGCTTGGTAAAAATTGAAATAAGCCAATGTTATATTAAAGTTTGACCCCGTTGAAAATTGACCCCGTTGGTGAGTTTTCTAATGTTGAGAACTGAACCTGGGTCATTTTTTAACGTTGACAACTGACCCTAAGTTTTGATCAAATGAGGGTCATTTTTTAACGGTCAGTTAAATTTTAGTTACACGTCTGTTTGTAGTAGAAGAACGTTTAGAAGCAACAGAATCGCTCACAGGCATCATAAAAATAATTTCACTAGCATGACATGGCCAGGCCTGGACCCATGCAAACTACTTTGGCGAGAAAGGCAAGATAATACATGTATGTATGTTAGAACAGGAACTGTTTTACGAAAGTTTAAGAAAAGGATTACCACAAGTCTAGATGGTTTTGCTGGCTAGCCGTTTCAATATATTGTATTTAGAACGACTATATGCTTCATAAAGGGTCTATTAATAAACCACTCTATACTGATAGTTTTACATAAAATGCAATATAGATCCAAGGAATTCCATAAAGGTAATAAAAGCTATAACTTATATTTATAACTTTTTAAAAATCCTGTTTAAAACTTCTGTTTAACCCTTCTGTTTAACCCTAAATAAATGTATAAAGCCAACGTACAGTAAATATTTTACATACTCTAATCTGTTCTGATCAGAGGCAGTAACCTTTGTTGGTACACTACTTTTCTCGCAACGGTAAATTCCCCTGATCAGTACAGAAAAGTTCATACACGAAGTATGCAATATGAACATTTATGAAAGACTGAAATAGTTAATATTCATTCTAAGACGGTACATGGGTTTTAATTAGTGTGATCTATCTTAAACATTTATAACAGTAGAAACAGTCACATTAACAAGCAAGCAAAAAAACAACAAATATAACTAATGGTCTGCATGCAATGTAATATTAAAGATCATTACATAAGTTCCATATATAGCTTTACAATATCAGTTAGTATTGTTCTTAACTCCTGGTCCACTTGATTAAAGATCTTGTAACTCAATTGTTTATGGTTTTATATTTATTTATAAAAATAAATAATGATGATCAAATGAAGATTCATCAATATTTTAGGTTCCAAAAATAATTATTTCAAAATATATTGCCGGATTTCACTTTATGCAAATAAAGAGAGGTAATTAGAAATTTATTTTCTATGAAGTCTAAGTCATTTTTTTCAATAAGAAATGAATGCATAAATTTTAATGATTACTAATAATTTGCAGTACATATTTAACATATTTTTGGATGTTTGCAAATTGTTTAAGAAGAATAATTATATACATATATAAATTTTTACTAAAGTGTTGTTACATCCTTAATGACAACATGCAGGATATTTAAAATGAATAAATATTCAAAAATTTGAACAAAAATATTACTGTTTCATGTGTATGACCATTTATACGCACGTTTAATATTTTATTTTGATTTCTTATCAATTTTTACAAATGGTCTGTCTATAGTACATCAGTTTTCAACAGGGATTGTTTTTACGCGTTGGTGGGTCATTAAATAACGGGTAAGTTTTCAACGGATTTAAATTGATTTAAATCAGTTGAAAAATGACACTTCCAACCAGGTCAAAATTTGACGTTACACCGGTACATCATTGCTGTAGGAACTACTTAGGCACTGTTCTCTTTTCGGTTTTATTAAAAAAAAAAGTGCATAAACAATTAATCTTGAGCATATGTTCTTATACAATTTTGATATCAATATGCAATACAAAAGCAAATGGTTTAACGTTATTTTTCATAAAAATAAAAAACTGTTAACTGTAATTAATGATATTAATAATACTCTTTTATGTAAATATTTCATTAATAGATAAAGTTATGTTTAATAAAAAATACAAATCATGTAGTTCAGCTTGAACTCGCTATTTGTTTCACTATCTGTTTACATCAATATTGACAAATTGGGTGGTCGAGTGTTCACTAGAGTGAATGTGGGAGACCCTTGTTCGAATCTTGGAAAAGCCCTTTTTTCTTTTTGATTTTTGTTTTTAGTACCTTTTACAAAGAATTCCACGTGAATTTCATTCACACAATTCTATTTGAGCACATTTAGTTAAACACATATTCGCATTCAACAGGTTAAGTATAGACAAGACAGTCGTGATTAGGGAGATAAATGAGCAATGGAAGAAAATATATCAATATAATCTATAAAAAATAACCAAAATTGTTAAAAATGTGTGCAAAATATTATGAAAGAGAAATTGAAAACTTACGTACACCATAAAAATATATTCTTAAAAGTAAAAAAACCATACTCAAGAAACTCTCTAACCACTACGCTACTCAGATTTATGAGTATATTTCCACTTTTATTCTTCTACATTGCAATAAAAATGCGACATCTAATAATTAAAGAACTTGAATTACCTATTATATCTGTAAGGTACGACCGATTAATGTAAACGTTATCGTGTTCGACTTATAATTGATTGACTTAGTACCATGACTGTTTGTTTTTTTTGTTTTTCTTTGTTTTTTTCTTCTCTTTTTTAACTTAGTGTCATACTGATTGTGTAAGGTTAGTACTACTGCAGTGCTTTTCATAGTGAGTCCATAGGAACTTTGAAACAGGACTGCATATTGTGACGTATAAATCCGAAACCGTAACGGCTTAACATATTCTTTGTCAGACCGTTGAATATCTTTTCATGTTATGCGAGTGGGTGATCTTTAATTATATAATCTCAATTTAATATAATCTGCTAATTTAAAAATAAGTCAATTTTACGGTTTATTGAGAAAGAAAAGGAGTGACATCCGCCATTTACCGCAACGTTCGGCGTAAATTAGCCCCCTTGATATGCTTGATTTTTGTTTTTTATTTTTCTAGTACTCTCTTTATGTCACTCAATACATGGAAAACTTTCACATTTTCTAGTAATGAATACCAGATGAGTGCCTAAAATATTTATTTGTGGATCATGTTTTAAAGCAGCATGCCTCCAGATTAACGCTAATTTTCAAGGAAAATTTAAAAAATGTATTGTAAAGTAAAATATTGTGATGTGAACAAAGAAAATAATTTTAACATTGCAAACAGCTCTTGCAATCCACATAAATTACCAAAAAGAGGTCAAAATAAGCAAAATTAGCCCTTATACTGCGTTAGTAACGCAGTAGAAATATGGTGATAAATACCGCAAAATCAGCCCTTAATCGCATATACCATGTAAATTATTACTTGAATCTTTAAATAGTTTACTGTTCTTAAAATTTAAGCACATTTTTCTTAAATTTAATTTTCTTGAAATATTTCGGCTCATCTGGAGGAATGCAGCTTTAATTAATATTCCCTTTTTTCAGTTAGGCAAAATTAGTTGGACCTTATTACTAAAGTGTCTGTTTTCTCCATGTTAACAAATCAAAACACGAATACGCTGTTATAATGCGCCTATATTAGTACATAAACAATAAACAGTGAAAGTTATATCCGGACGATACCTGATAGTGACAACGATAACGGGAACAAAATTCTGAAAATAATAGTAATCAAGTAAAAAACTCAAAGGGTAAAAACTCATGCCGAACTGCGGCAAATGGCGGTTGTCACTCCTTGTCTTTTTTATAATACCGTAAAGTTTGGCCAGTTTTAAAAGTAACAGATTGTGTTCAATTGATATGCCATATACTCAGATAATACTAAAAGATATTTAGATGTAGTAGAAACATGTTTAATCAAAGCACAGAAGGCGCTGAATTTGTTTGGGTCTCAGAATGTCAGAAAGGTGAAGGTTGTGAGATTATAAAACAATTTGTTTTTGTATAGTGCCACTAATGCTTTCCAGCGTTTTAATTGTATTAGGTTGGCTATAAGACTAATTGCAACACTTATATTCAAGCCAATGTTTATTTGACTTAAACAATAAAAAAAACCGAGTTGCCTTAACTGGGATTTGAACTCCAGACCTCTCGCTTCCTAAGCGAGCGCGCAAACCCCTCGGCCACGGTGAATTTATATGTCAATAGCCTGAAGAAAACCATATTATTCTAAACGACGCTAAATGTTGTTTAACACTTGTGTAAATAATCATGGCGCTTACTATAAGCATGTATATCCATAAAAAAAAACAATATTAGAAATCTTCGACCATTCGGGAATTATTTTGCTTGAAAATTAATGCGCCTGTCATGTGACCATATTTACGCAGTGATCTCCCCTGAATTTTTCGGCCTTAGTGTTACATACAAAGGGAAGTAACCGCTTAAAAAAAGCGAACTACTTTCGGCACTTGCAATTAACAGCATTAGAGTCTGAAATTTCGCTACCATTATTTGTTTGGTCTGACGACCCAAACAAATAAAAACCGTTACACGATCGAAAATATGCGCCGCAATCTGCGGTCCCGTTCTCGAGTTCCTATGAGTGAGTCCTAAGGCAGCACACCCCCAGCTTCGAATGGCCAGGGAGGATTTCATGGATATAGTGACTATTGTGGATTTAAATGACTGGTTGTCTTTAAAGTGCATTTTCAGTATGAAATTTGTTTTTGTGACATGTAATATGACCATTGGCAAATTCGAAAATATGGTAAGAAATTACATGCTGTTAAATATAGATGTCAAGGTCGCCATTGTTTGTAAACATTGCTTTTAAACAGCTTGCTCGGTGAAAACAAGCAATTTTACAGGTGGGTACAAACTTTCAGCAATAGCGAAAAATCTACAAGGCCAAGCACCTACTCCTTTGTGATATTTTGCATGTATAGGGAGTTGCTAAAGTAGTGACAGAGTTTCTTAGCCCGTATATTTGCAGGGTTTTTTTGCCAGAGGGACGAAATATGCTGTTTTGGGTCTCGGACCACTGTAGATTTTTTGCCTTTACGGAATAAATTGGGATTTTTCAACTGCCTGACTGTTGCACATGGAATGATTTCATTATAGATTTGCAATGTTATGACATATATGTTCTTAACAAAATATGTTTTCTTTTTCCAGGTTGAGTAGTTTGGGATCAGATTTATCAGACATATTGCTTGTGGGACATTGACGGTAGAAACCTGAAATTTAGTGTGAAGTGCTACCTAAGTCTTTTATTCGTCCTATAGTCTAAAATTAGGACTTCCTTTGAAACGTACTCTAAGATACTATTATTTCATATTACAGACACTGGAGGATGAAAGTGTACCTCGTTATTCCCGCAGATATTTATATTAATATAGTCTTCACTAGTATCAAAATTACACAATAATACCACTGTGTTGCAACAGTTCCTTTTTAAATAAAAAATACTAATATACATAATCATGTACGAGTCATTCTATATTTTCGCAGCATGTTCTGTCCTACGCCAAAACTTTGTATTTTCAAGAGATTTCACTAAACATGCAAAATGGACATGAACTTTAAGTTGAAATCTCATAAATTCAATTGTTTCCTGTTTTTAACGGTTATATAAACACTTCAAAATTATATCACAAATGTAAATTAGGGCTAATTAGTGCTGACTATTTCACTGTCAAAAACACATTTTGCATTATTGTATGTATAAGTCAGTCAACTATGATGTAAAACTCACATTTTCAACAGCTTTGTATTATTTTTGTAAATTTGAAATGTGTCCCTAAAGATTATATCAGTAAAGGAAAAACTGAGCCCTAGTTTTTATGAATAAAGCAAACCTCTCATATAAACAGAATTCTCTGAATAGTACCACATAAGGGGCCACAGGGGATTAATTGTCTTGTTTAATTTTTTGGAACGCACACATCTGTAACGGAGAGTATAGTTAAATTGTCATTATAGCATAAAATCGGCTATTTTTCCCTTTTTTGCCCATGTTATAACGGGGCCAAAACCATGCGTTAACATAGTCACGCGCTCTTGTTATAGCCCGGTTTTACCTATGCGCAATACATAGAGGGCCCAGTAAACAAACAAAAAATGACGATTTGGCCTGTTTGCCAGAGTCATGCGCTCTTGTTATATTGGAATTATTAATTCGAGGGCCTCAGTCGCATAGCGGCGAGCAGTATTCAAGTAATTATGCCGGCAATACGGCGTATAGACATCGCCGCTTATCTTGGTTGTCGCCCTTTCTTAGAAACGGACAGTTGTCAGTGTAAACAAATAGAATCTGTCATTCAGTTTAAAATCCCCCGATTAACTTCCAAAAATGGAAAGCACAAATTGAATATAAGAAAACGTTGTTTTATTGACGTTTATATTGATAAATGTTCTGTATGTTTCTTTGAGAGAATAATGTTTTATGCCTGATTTTTTTTTAAACTTGCGTGCTTAAAAAAAACCGATTCTGAAATTGAATCTGATGTCACTGATCTTTTTCCTACCGCCAATCTGTAATCATTCTAGGAATTTCTGAGGCGCCTGTTTTGTCTTGGGTAGAGTAATGTTATGTTTTTCTTAAGTTATTAGATCTCCAAAGTTAAACTTTGTTAAATCAATTAAAATTTCAAATTTCGTTCGGTTCTCAAGTTGTTGGCCCCGGAAAAAATAAAACGCATACGTAAAACATGTAGAGTTGGATAAATACCGTTCAAGCACAAGGATTTAATGTTTGTGTTTTATATATAATAAACATCATGAATCTGTTTTAAAATTTTATGCTATAATAGCGTCAACGCACGTTTATTTCGTGTTATAAAGTCTGCAGAGTCCCTCGGAACTGTTGGAGCCCTCGCCCTACCGGGCTCGGGCCCTAACCGTTCCTCGGGACTCTGCAGACGTTATAACACGGAAAAACGTGCGTTAACCCTATAGTATTGTGCATTTACAACTGTATTGAGAATTTGTAAAAATATATGGTAAAAGTCAGTAAGAACGATTCACAGCTATTAGATATATATTGTTATTACTTTTACTGAGATGTACATTGAATATGTCACTTATGTAACAGTCACTTCTGTAACAACTGATTTTGCAATGATCAAATATGTTACAATAGGTTAGGTTGCATTTCCTAGAATTAAACAGTCTTACATGAGTGACAAATACTAGCTTTAAGTATCAAAAAATAATGTAAGTAATCGATTTTGCAAACTAAATAAATCTTTTAGGAAAATAAAAGATGTAACTTCTGTTACCATTACACACTTTTAATTAGATTATCTGTTTGTAATTTCAAACGGAATAATATGCATTGTTGTACTTACAAGAGCCGACAAAAGGCCAAAATCTCGCTCAAAACGGCGGTCAAGCCATCATTTTCACGAATGATCTTGAAAAATAAACAATTTCGCGGAAATAATCTTGATAAGGGATGAAGTGTTATGTCTTCGCAGCCGTTTGCGGCTATTGACTTTTTTCAGTTCGGTTAAATAAAGATTATATTGGCCAGTTTTCTTGCCGCGTTGGAAATCCTGTCAGGTATCCGCCATTTATTGCACAATTCTGCGTTACTTATTGCACAAATCGTGCGTTATTTTCACATTCCGGCGTTACTGGATATAAGCGGTGACCAAGGACAAGCGGCTTACATACAGCAGTCATTGCTAGGTCAAGCTCCGATAAATCTTAACAGATGTATAAATGAGAGCCAATATGGACAGCTGACCAGAAGCTTCGCTCCCGCCTAGTCCCGAGACAACTCGAACCCGGACCAGTCCCACATGAACTGCATAACCGAGGCCGTAGTCAAGACGTCAAGATATCCGTGCTCAAGTTGCCAAACGTTTTGACATCATCAAAGGACGAAACTATGGATGCAGGTCAGCGCACTAGATAAAACGACAGTTCCGAATTTATTTAGGGAACTTGGCATCAGTTCGTCTTGCAATTAATAAAATGAAAATTACGATGTAAGGAAAGAAACACAGTAAAATATATCCTGCCCTTATTTCAAGTCTTCATAATATGTGTTGAGATGACCCCTCAATATTAACATAACTGTTCCTCAATAACGTTCCCGACATTATGTCGCAAATGTCTATTAGTAATGGAAATTTCATGTATGGTCATTGAAAAAAAAGTGAGCGTGTTTGTGTATGTTTTATAATTTCTTATATACATGTATTCTACTTTCCAGGAAAAAGAATAAAGTGAAAGCCAAACAAGGGCATAAATCAGCCGGAATGATTCTGTACCATGACGTAAATTAAATAGGATACGACAGTGATAATTATAAATATACACATGTATATTACCTAATGTTATTTGTTTTTGAATGAATTTGTTGAATGATTTGAAGGCTTCAGTGTTGTTATATTTTTCTGTCCCTTCGGGATCATTGATGCACTATTAAGTGTTGAGAATTGAATTCTCTTGTAATTTTGTTGTGATTAATGCTTCCGAGGGATAACTTTGTTTCCAGATTTTTTTAATAAATCTAAATGCTCAATTTTGAACAAAATAATACTTTTATCTTAAAGACATATTGAACTCTAGAAGTACAGTAACTTGTGAAATGATTAGAGAGTATTAGAGAGGTTACCCTAATTATGCGAGATGTTTGTGTCAAGCATATTTAAGTCACTGCAAACTAGGGGCCATAGTGCGCAATGCGAGAATGCTTAATTAAAGTTTGGGGCTCATAGTGCGCAATGCGAGAATGCTTAATTAAAGTTTAACTTCTAGTATCTGCCCTCTATGTACAAAAATAAAGCGTTGATCTTAACCAGTAAGTCAGTGGTGAAGCGCAGTCCGACCAAGATCACAATTTCCTGCTGATGCCCTCTGTCTGCACATACCGAAGGGATGAGCACATTCCTAAAATACTGGATACGGATAGAGTTTTATATAAGTCCGTTATAAATAGCGTCTTTACTAGTAAGGAACCTAAGAAACAACATTGTTTCTTCATTTTATCACGTAAACCAACGAATATTTACGCGAGAAGTGCTAACTGATGTTATAATGCCACTTTATGTTATAACGGTGTTCCGTTAAGACCAGCGCTTTTTCTCTGAGAACGAAAAGTCCGAAGCATGGCAGTACAATAGTAACAGTACGAGAGTACGTTGGTGACAGTACCACTTACTATAGTGACAGTCACCATCGTGTCGTCGTGCTTTGCCATCATACAGTCGTACTGTCACACTGTCGACATCGTACTGTCTATTTCGAGCTTTTGGTTCTCAGAGAAAACGCGCTGGTCATAACGGAATATCGTATAAAAGCTTTCATGGATATCCGTGATGCATGCTTTTTTGTTGTTTTTTTTCTGCACTTGATAGTATGCTATGCGATAACTGTCGTTTTGACATACGTTTTGGTTTGATGTATAGCACATTATTATTATTCCGAGGTAAAAAAATAACGACTGCGCAGTGCATTTACTTTGCTTTGACATGGTTAATAAATAGGGATTAAATAACAAAAGCTTAACATATAATGACCATATTCAATTTATTGTTTCAAAACGATCAAAGAATATATATTTACAGCTGTAACATTAGAGACTTTCCATCAAATACTATCTATTCATTTGCAGCAAGAAGAAATTATCACATCAATAAAAGTGAAATTACAAGTTGGAAGAAAGCACATTTTAACACTATAATTTACAATGTAAGATTGCAGCATGACGAATCCATTTTAAAGGTTCAATGAGTGAAATTACTTGCGGGAACATAGGATAAACAATGTAAGAAAGCTGAATGCAAATTTAGCAGTAATAATCTTCCATAATAAAACATTGATCGATATTCTTTGGATTAGTTTTCTGCCAATTTAATTTGAATTCCGCCACACGCTTATCACAAAAGGTCACATGTCATAGGCACTGTGATAATTAATTTCATAGATTACTTATATACTATTATATAGCGCAAGGATTTAATTAACCCTTAAATAACAATAGTTTGCTGGCGGGATATTAACTTTAAAGATGACGCGATATACGGATGAATATAGCCACAACGAGATCTGTAGTTTTTTTTTATTTCCAAAGGGTACCCTGATCATGTTTTGTTTCAAGGATTATATCTGATTGTTATTATTTTATATTAACTTTGGTCACATAAAAAAATTATGTCTCATTTTGTTTAAGTTTTCTTATGGACTTAAATATTTGAAGATTCCACTGTTAAACCATTCAGTTAAACTAGGCTTGATTTTGTTACAAAATATTCAAAGGTTGATCGAGGGACCATAAATCTAAATAATTGACCTAATAAATGCTCAGCAGTCAAATATCAAAACTGGCACAAAAACTGATTCAAATACAAGCTATGTTTGTTTGTTTGTTTTGAGTTTTACGTCACATCGACACAGTATATGTCATATCGCGACGTTCCAGCTTTACTGGTGGCGGACGACCTCAGGTGCCGTTCCGTGCATTATTTCAGGCACGAACGGGCACCTGAGTAGAACCACCGACGTTCCGTAAGCTAGCTAGATAGCTTCCTCACATGAAATAATCCAAAGTCCCTGTCGGGATTCGAACCCACAGCGGTGAGGGGCAAGTGGTTTGAAGTCAACGACCTTAACCATTCGGCCAAGGACGCCCCAGCTATGTGTGTGTGAGCCTTTTCATACAGAGAAGAAAAATGAATGCCCTTTGCAATTCAATGTCATACTGCCTTATAAGGGAAACGTTGGGCATATCCGCACCTTAATTATATGATACAAGGCGGATGGACCGGCGGATGGACCGGGTGGATAAGTAGCCAATTACTAACCTAACTAAAAGCGAAATAAACTTCATGGCAATTTCTTTCAGACTTAGTTGCGTGAACATACATGTAGTTTACCGATGTCAAAATAGTAGTTTCGTTTTCGGTTCTCTGATTAGTAAATTATACACTGAGGCACTTTAAAACGTACCATGTTAATAAATAAAAAATGATAAACAAGATCAACAAGGAAAGGCGGCGTTCAAAACAGCGGACATAGTATGAATAGTATAAACTCGCTAACAAATCATTTTCACAATAATATATAGAAAGCCCCTGACCAATATGCGTCTGCTTCCCGTCAGGGAATTTGAAATATTTTATGTGAGGAAGCTATCAAGCTAGCTAGCGGAATATTTGCGTTCCTGCTGAGGTGCCCGTTCGTGTCTGAAATAGTGCATGGAATGGCTTCTGAGGCCTTCCTTCACCGTTAAATCTCAAAAGTAGCCACATTACCTATACCGTGTTGGTGCGACGTTATCACCTCAACCCTTATCAAATCAATATCACAAAATTATCATCACGAAAACAACACAATATTTGTTATGTTATATTAAGGAACCCTGTTCTTTTGTGCTTCTTTTCAGGATCAAGGTTTACGAAAGCCCATATTAAGCGTTTCTTCCTAGAAGGTAACAGTCACTACAAAGCATTTCTAACTTATTTTATTTAAGTCCAATATTAAAATTAGAATAGATACCAAAAGAGAGAAAGAAATCCCTTAATAAATCACAAAGGCAAAATTGAAAATATTGCAGACTCGGTTTAATTAAACATGTTCATTGGGCAGTACTGGTAACTGCAAGCCACTGTCCTCGCCCCAGCCCCGGCCCAGGGCGCTTTTTCATTTGCACGTAATCAGCGTGCGTGATCCGCGACAAATTCGCTCAACAAAGAATACGGTGAGTCTATTTCTTCTGTCAATTTATCATCCGCGTCCGCGACGGCATCCCGACGTATCGCAGGATTTAGCGATTTTTTTACGGACACGGACAGTCACGGATAGGCCTCGTCTTGCTAATATTTTATTGATTTCGAAAGAATCCTGAGAAAACATTTAATGAGTGCGGTAGAACCTACAACTGTATGGTGCATATTTGACAGATTATAGAAAAACATATGGTATTCGGTTGCAAAAGAGATGAAAATGAAAATCCTAACAGGTATATAATGTGTGTTCCTTTTTCATTCTTTCTTAACTCTTTTTTGGTACAAACGGTTTTGGTATTAGAAATTTATATCATATTCTACAAATAATTATTCTCTGCTTGCTGTACTATAATTATAAATATAAGGAATAAAACGTTCCTATGGAATAATACTCCCGGACATGTCCCGGACACGCATCATGGCCGCGGGTCACGGATCGCGTACAACTAGAATAGCAGAATAGCTGCCTTAAACAGTATTCTAATTTAAACATGTAATGGTAAAATGTTTAATTTAGAAATATCCACAGATGCGTTCATACGTCGGTTATCATGTTTTACTCTAGTGTCATTTCATGAAAAGCGGCGTATGGTCCCCAAATAAACAATGCGTGTTTCATGAACTAGAAAACAATGGGCGGAATTGAACACAATGTAATTTTGAAAGGGGGTCAGAGATTTTGAAGCCTGTGTATCAATTTAAAAAGCAGGTCACATATTCTAAGGGTAATTATAGAGTCAAATAATGGACTTCTGTAACCACCCAAGTAGAAATTACCTAATATACATAAATTAAATACCACATACACAACAATAACGTCTTGGTTAAAAAGGTTTTAATTATTTAGTAAAATCTTGTTTGCTCTTTGCTTTCATTCTAGCTAACTTCGGTTTAAAATGCCCTTGGGTACGTCAGTCCGCCTCCTATAGGGTCATTTACTCTAAGCGTTAACTATCCCAATTACTTTATACACACTTATGTATCAATGCATCAGTACAACTTCTTGACAATTACTTTTCAAAGTCATCTCCCTTTTTATGACTTTGAAGAATAAACCTTGTATAGTTAGCCTATTCTTGAAACATGTTATAGTTGCTTCATCTCCTAACTGGTAGTTTTCATTATTTATAATTACTTACCTTTTATGGATTTCTTACATTTTTGGTAGAATAAAAGGTCACACTAGAGTGCTATATTGCATTTTCATATTTATTATATCGCTTGGTGCATAGTTGCCTTTGGCTCAAAATCCAGGAATTGGTGCTAAAAGTAGACTTATTTCCATTTGCTCACACAGTTTTTATTTACAGACTGATATTTTTCATATTTTGTAGGAACAAAACTTTAATAGTCCTCTACCTTCACCTTGAGTATGAAACATATGCGTAGAGCTTGTTTACTGTGCGCAAGATCATTTAATGTTGCTAAAAAGTATATTTCTACACTTATTTCAAATACAGCCTTTGTTTACTGACCGATGTCTTTAATATTTACTAGATATGCATACCTTGGGTTTGTAGGTTCTCTAGCTTTAAATTAAGGTTTGGGGTCACAAGGTTATGTTATGTCAGGTTACATTTGTCTGACAAGAGCAAAATAACATAAACGATGACTCTGTCAAGCTTATGCAATTTGATTGTGTTTAAAAAGCAATAGCCTCTCAAAACTTAGTGAATATATAGAATCTTTGTTTGGCAAATTGGTTACTGATGGGAATTTGAACGTGCAAAATTTGGAAGTTCTTTTTATGTATGCGTTTGTAACGTCGTACAGTGTATTAACCTTCAAATATCAATATAAAAGCACCTTTGTCTGTTTAGTTGCCTAGTAAGTCATTGCCTTCCGAGCTAGTCGTTTCTTTAATTTTAACGATTTTTTCATGTTTTGTTTCTCTGGGGCTTTGTTGTGAAAAGAAATCAAAGGCAGCCCTGCACCGTGGATAGCAAAGGCTTAAAGGTAAAATAAATATTGTTCAAGATATTTTATCTTAGATTATTAACATTTGTTCTATGTTAAGTCCCTCGTTCTTTAAGATCAATCAACCAGGTAACAAAAATACAAAATTTACACATCAATACATTTACATTTACGGTATGGAGGTAGATGGTTTTTGTTTAATTTCATTGTAAGCATGGTGATCTCGTACAAATATATGCATTGTCCTAAATGTGTAAACCGGCGGCTCGTATTACTCAGCTATACTAAATAAAATCACAAATAATCGTGATAACGAGAAATGACGTCTATTTATTTTGACGAAATGACCGACACGTTCATTTTGGCGTCGGCAAAATAATTTCTACTGAATTTTTATAAAGAATTGAAATATGTTATCCTTAAAGATGTGTATATAAGTAGAACGAATGAGAATGTTGGACAATAAAATAGTGTATGCATATCAACTTGATAACTTATTTTGTATGTTATGTATACTACGGAAGCTATTGAATTATATGTCTGGAACATTTTTGTGTCTAAAGAATATACATGTATAAGAAATATTTATTTATATAAATTTTAAACATTTGTCCCTCGTTCTTTAAAATCAATCAACCAGGTAACAAAAATACAAAAGTTACATATCAATACATTTACGGTATACTAAAAAAATCACAAATAATCGTGATAACGAGAAATGACGTCTATTTATTTTGACGAAATGACCGACAAGTTCAATTTGGCGTCGGCAAAATAATATCAACTGAATTTTTATAAAGAATTGAAATATGTTATCCTTAAAGATGTGTATATAAGTAGAACGACTGAGAAAGGTATAAAATAGTGTATGCATATTAACTTGATGACTTATTTTGTATGTTATGTATACTACGGAAGCTATTGAATTATATGTCTGGAACATTTTTGTGTCTAAAGAATATACATGTATAAGAAATATTTATTTATATACACAAGTTTTTGAAAAGCTGACAAACAGTGGAACGGACCGCAATGGTTTCCTTCACTTCAATCATTTCAAATTATTCTGGTTCAATTCTGTCTTTTTATCATTATTTTTTTCATTGTTCATTTTTTTATGATTTGGAATAGTCGGTTTACGCATAAATAAAATGAGCTTCCTGTAACATGTACTATTTAAATGAAATTTTGACATAACTCCTAATGTTCATGTAAAGGATATCGCAAGGGCAACAGGTAACTATTAATGATATTAATGATAACACCACCTAGGAAATAACTGTCTATTTGTAATGATATCAGCAAATTAAAAGTTTGGAATCAAATAATTGTCATAGGAAATGACGTCTAAGTACGGTGGCATAGAGGTGACATTTGCAGTTTTATTTTATCTCGTGGCCACGACTCATTATCTTGAGGCCTCAAGATATTATCTCGTGGCAACGACTTATTATCTTGTGGCCACGACTTATTATCTTGAGGCCTCAGGATATTATCTCGTGGCCACGAGTTATTATCTTGTGGCCACGACATATTATGTCGTGGCCACGAGTTATTATCTTGAGGCCACGGCTTATTATCTCGTGGCCACGAGTTATTATCTTGTGGCCACGACTTATTATCTCGTGGCCAATTCTTTTAAGATCTCCTCTTTGATTGCTACTGCTATTGCTCTGCTACTGCTACTCCCAATTTTACGTTTTATAACTTTGCTACTGTTACTGCTACTGTCAACTTCACGTTTTATAATTTTCCTACTGCTAGTGTTGTGCTACTGCTACTGCCAACTTCATGTTTAATAATTGTGTTACTGCTACTGCTAACTTCCTACCGGTGATTATCACTTATAAAAGTGAGTGAATTTTATGAAAAACTGCATCTATAGAAACTTGTTCCTTCAGCGTTAGGACCACTAGATAAGAATACACAGAACAAATAAGTGATGACAAGACACTACTCAGTCGATGTGTTACTGGGGTATATACAGTTAATAGCGATACTAACTGATAAGCCCTTACTGAAATTCAGCACGTCTCTGGGTAAATGTTAAGTGAATCTACGGTGGTGCGTTTGACCCGCGCCTCCTGTGAAAGTTTATGTCAGTGTGATATTAACTTTTGTCCGAGATAAAACGACCATTTTCATTGGCTGAAATAAGTCGTGGCCATCAAATAATAACTCGTGGCCACGAGATAATAAGTCGTGGCCTCAAGATAATAACTCGTCGACATGAGAAAATAAGTCGTGACCACAAGATAATAACTCGTGGCCACGAGATAATAACTCGTGGCCACGAGATAATATCTTGAGGCCACAAGATAATAAATCATGGCAACGAGATAATAAGTCGTGGCCACGAGATAACATCTTGAGGCCTCAATATAATAAGTCGTGACCACAAGATAAAATAAAACTGCAAATGTCACCTCTATGCCACCGTTTCTAAGTGATAATAATGTAATAAGTTCGGAAGCCCATTTAGGCCGTTTTGAGTTAGAAGTTAGAACTTAGATGTAAGATCTTAGAACTTAGGTACTTGAAGGTTCCTTAAAGGCGGGAAAACGTCATATTAACTGCAAAATGGACAAGAAATGTAAGTGAGATTTATAAACTTTTTATTATATTTCTTTAATTTTATTTTGACTCAAAATATATTGCAGAGATATAGGTAATACGTTAAAAGATTAAAGATATACTATGCTCATAATTGTGTAAAATATTTAAATCATGAAAATGCATTGAAATCTATGCAATTCTTTCCGAATATGTCTAACATGAATGAAAAAATGAATAAACTAGTTATTGGCAGCAGTGTTCCTTCTTACGGGATAAAGTAAGATGGTCCTTTCTTAATAAAAAACTGCCAGTTTACGACGCTATATATTTATATTATGACTACCTGTAGCGTGAAGTGTTTTTAACATAATAAATCCACTTTGTTTGAACACAAAACATGTTTATATTATATCTACAATAGACAATGTAGCAATTATCAATAAGTTCTTTAACAATTTGACCATAGTATATCTTTAAGTGATTATATCTTTAAGTGACTATATCTTTATATATAAGACAATAGCGTCCCTCGGCTTTTTTTGAGTATACACCAAGTTCCTGTCTTTGGCAGACACAAACACAACACCTTAAATGTTTTAGAGTAACAATAGGTTATTGTATTTTCAGCTAAATTGTAGTATCGCACGATCATTAAGGTCCCATAAAAATGTTTTTAAAATGCGTAGTATTTCAATTTAAAAGAAAATAATTATTTATTCTACTCTTTCAATGTTCATTCGAGATATTTAAGTTATTTTATTACTTATTGTCTAACACACATAAAAGTATGCTCGGTATCCATCTATACCGATATTTTTATAGTCCGAAATTACTTCTCAATGGAAAATCGAAAAGGAACCAAAAGACTTAAAAACAATTATTTTGTAAGACTTCTTTTTTCTACCATCATGGGAAAAACGAAAATTAAAAAGACAATGAAAATCAAAATAACGCCATATATTTACTGAGTTGTCCGCAAAAATTTACTTCTCGATATAATGGAAAACGAAAAGCTATGAAGTAAAATTATAGGACCTTTTTAAAGCAATATTTGAAATAAACTTTTTATTTAAATATATAGGATTACATAGAGAGTGATTTCTACATAAACAATCACTAGTATTGATTTAATATTATGCTTATCTATATTAGGTCATGATATTTCTTTTGTATGATAAAAGCAAAATACTTGTTAATGAATATATAATTATTTTTAGTTTAGTTTTATTATAGTATATTGTAAAACACTAAAAGTGTTACTCTGTGATTATTCTTGCAGTTTACAATAATATTTCCAAAAACGATTAGAAACATTACCAAAGTCAACACAATCTAGTTACCATCTTTTTAAAAAAAATATTTGAAAATTGTAGTATTCATTTACAATTATTCTAAACATAGGATGTCTCAATACTATCTTTTAAAAATCTATTCGACAGGCGGCAAATGATAACATGTAGTGAGTACATTAACAAACAAAAAAAGTTATGTGTAGTTATCAATCTCTCGAGGAGTTACTTGACAAATAATGATAATATGAAGCATTTGAAGTTTTTTTTAAATAAGCTTTTTGACAGATGACAAAAAGAAAGTATTGACAATATCTATAATCTGTAGCTTCTTGAAACATTTACTCTACAGGTGAAAAAAATGATAATAAGAATAAGTATCAACAACATTGACAGTCTCTTTTTTAACATTGTAACAGATCAAAAAGTATTTGCATCATTTACAATCTGTAATTTCGATCTTTTTTAAAAGCTACATGACAGGTGATAAAATGATTGTATGTATAAACAAACATTGATAGGCATTTAAAAGCTACTAGATAGGTATCACAATGAATATATGTATAAACAACATAGATACTCATTTAAGTAGCTATGCGACAGGTTACACAATGAATATATGTATAAACAACATAATGAACAATTTGAAAGTAAAAGATACTCGACATGTTCCAAAAAAGTATTGATGAGTAGCTTCCACCAAATGACAAGTTACTCGACAGGTGGAAAAAGATAGTAGTATAAACAACATTGACAGGTTTTTAAAAAAGCTACTTGACAGATGGCAAAAAGGAAAGAAAAGAAAGAGAAAAAACAATATCAAGTTATCATAAGCGTCGGTAGCACGGCTGAAATAAGATAATATTCTACACCATAGGACGATAATCAGTCCTATATTTACAGGGGGGAAAAAACAAGAAAATGTTTTGTTTTATTTTATACATTTTATTTTCTTTTTCTTTTCTTTTCATAGATCAATTTGAGAAACTGCTTTTTTAATTTTAATTTTATGTATTGGCTGAATAAAGAAGAGGGTACTCTGTCAAGACACCAGTGAAATACGGAATATGTTTCACTGCAGTTTAAAAAAAAATAAATTACTATGCAGAAAATGAAAAAATAGCGTTTTATTTCATCATCACTTTCTTATAATTCATAAGTTTATAATAGATACATATGAGGGGAAGTCAGAAAATATCCGGACTTTTGACTCGTTCTCGAAAACCATTCAACATTTTTAAAAAAATCTTTCTACTCTTTTTATAATTATTCTCCACCTACGTCTACGCACTTTTGCCATCTTCGTGGGAGCTTTTGAATTCCCGCTGTGAACCATGACGTAGACCTGTTTTAGGTACTGTGTAACAGCAGATATCAAAGCCGCCCTGGTTTTATATTTCTTTCCAGCAAGCAATTTTTTCAGTTCTGGAAACAAATAAAAGTCACAGGGGCGAGGTCTGTGCTATAAGGAGTGTGAGACAACAATTGCCATTTGTAAGAGTTGATAACCTCCATTGTAGCTGCGGCGGTATAGGAGGGGCGTTATCGTGAAGAAGGGGGACATTTTTCTGTGCTAACCTGGGACGCAATTGCTTCAGCTTTTCTCTGAGATTTTTCAGAATTACTTCAGAATAGTACTTGGCGGTGACAGTTTGACCTATTGGCAAGAAATGAGTAAGTATCATTCCTCGTGAATCCCAAAAGGCAACAAGCATGACTTTAACAGCCGAATGAGGCAGCTTAAACTTTTAAGGAGGTGGGGAACACTGCTTTGACTGAGCTTTTGTCTCAGGATCGGAATAATGAACCCACATCTCATCTCCAGTGATAATGCGGTTCAAAAACTTATCTCCTTCACGATTAAAACGACTTAATGTTCTTTTGCATTGGTTACTATGGTTGCCTTTTGATCTGCGGACATCTGTCTATGTACCCACCTTGCACTTACCTTGCTCATACCTTACCGATGCTAAACTTGTTGGCTAACTCCTCCAAAGTTACTCGACGATTTTTGTTGACAATAGCTTTAACATTTGCTACCATTGTTGGGGTCACCGCCTCAGCTGGCCGCCCAGTCTTAGGCTTGTCACAACACTTGTTCTGCCTTCACGAAACTGAGAAACCCAGTTGTAGAAGGTTGAACGTGATACTCATTTATCAGAAAATATTTTTTAAGCCTCTGAAAGATGTGGCAGGGCTTTTTCACCTTCTGCAACCAGAAATTTTTTACAGAGCGTTGTTTCCTCTAACAAAGAGTCCATGATAGACGAAACACCTATCATATATCAGAGGGCAACATACTGTGTATACACAACTATCATTGAAAATAAACTGACCACGTTATTGGCGAATGAATGTAGTTTTTACCAATATATAATGTGTGTATATAGCTGCACGTGGAAAGAGAGAAGGATGAAAAGTCCGGATATTTTCTGACCGTCCCTCGTATATTTATTTCTCAAAAGTTAGAATAAAAATATAAACTGGGAGATTGCAGTTTTTATAACTTTTGTATTTTTTATACGTAATAAGAAACAAGATCTTCGTCGTTGTCATCTTTTTAGTTTATTGTTTACATTGCACAATCTTCATCGGTCAAAGAAACCGGTCAAAGGTAATTAACTTAAATCACGTAACGATTCACTTGTTTGTAAAAAAAATATATGTTTTTCTTTTTGAAAATAAGTGATGGTCATTTGGCCGCGTCTACATAAGACAGTTCTGGTTCGGAATACTGCGTAGTGAAGGTTGTTTGAGGCATAGAACTGTTTGGTTGGATATCCTTGGGTTTTGCTCAAATCCTGAGCATGTGTTTCATTCTTTTCCGGCCACGGAAAATTTAACCAATAGCGGTAGTTTTTAAATTGCAATTGCAAATGCATGTTTCACGTAATTTTTTTCTCCAAACGACCACGCTTTTTAACATTTGACTTATTTGTCTTCGACTTTTGTTTTGGCGTCTTACTATAATAATACTATAATAATAATATTAATAATAATAATAATAATAATAATAATAATAATAATAATAATAATAATAATAACTATAATTGGCCTATGCTTGCCGACTTTGTATTTTCAAAGTATGTGGCTGATGTCAATATCTACTTCCTGCAGAACAAGATCTGAGTTTTCTTTTATTGTGTCTCTTACTTTTTGCATAACTGTTTCTGAGGTTTGCTTGTTGTCATCGCCCTTAATGCCAAAGATTCGAACATTATTTCTGCGACTGTACTGTTCGGACTCGTTTTTAAACTTTTCACAGCAAAATTCATCTATCATATTTTTTCGTATAGTGACTGATCTTTTTCTTTGAGTCCATTTATAATTAAATCTTTATCTTTGATCTTTTGTTCTAGTTTTTAATTGTCTGAGCTTGTGTATGGACGTCATGTTCACGAATCTCTACTCTCTTAGTCATTGCACTAAGGAAGCTTACTTTCATTTCATTCATTTTATCTTCGATAATTTTCTTTATGAAAGTGGTATCATCTTTTAATAGGAGTGTTGATAGTTGAATACTGATGTATGCTAGCTGCTTTTCAAGGATTACAAACCCTGCATGGATATTCTAAAATTAGAATTATTTGATTTTATTCAAACTGTTATCCTTAAACTTCTCCGGGGTGCAGGGGTAACGCGCTCGTTTAGGGTGAGAGAGGTCTGGGGTTCAAATCCCAGTCGAGGCAACTTTTTTTTAAGTGTCTTTTTTGAGGAAGTAGCCAAAATATGCAAGGATAAAGTGTGGCTGTCATAAAAAATGAACATAAATTATTTTTGATGCAACTCTAGTCATGCAAAATTCCGTATGTATAGAACTCAAACTGTTATAGTAAAAAATCCAAACGCAGTCGCTGCATCTCGGTGCCCTGCAAGCTGAATTATAGTATATAAAAATAAACTTATACAGGAAAATACATACAGATATACAGTACAATTTAGATTGCAAAGATCAGAAAATACTACAGAGCTTGCTGCCCTTTGATCGATTATTTTAGTCTTTTTATCTTTTTGTTTAAAAACTGGGTAAACAGGTTGATTGTCAATATCTAATTCACTAGCAGTTGAAGAGTGTTGTCTATTCTTGCTGTCGTTTGAGCTCATTATGATACAAAAATCATTTCAACATAAGTCTTCCATAAATTTATAAATATCACACTTTTCAACAAAGCATATAAAAGCCGATAATGGCTCAGTCATACGTGACCGCAAATTTTGTCGGTGTACGGTAGGACCTCAGGCTATTTCTAACTTTGCTTTTTTTCGCACAAAAAATCTCTCCACCCATTCAATTTATATAGCGCAAATCTAAAAGTTCAAAATGACATCTTTATGCAACATTCAAATTCAAACTTAACAGATTTTAATAGATGTGTGAAGTTGGCGGCCTGGCGGCCTGGCGGCCCAGCGGCCCAACGGCATGAAGTTGGCGGCATAGCGGCCAAACGGCCTAGCGGCGTGAAGTTGGCGGCCTAGCGGCCCAGCGGCCTGAACCTAAAAAAGAATACAAGCTTGGCAAAGAAATTAAAACGACTCTTTTCTAAAGACATATCTTACCATTTAAAAGTTACATAAATAAAAAAACATTTAGACAGTTTTTTTATCTCTAGCGACCAGTCAGCCGGAAATTTTAATGTTGTAGAAATGTTATTAATATGATAAAAACGTTACTCTATGGGGTTCTTAAGACTATTCTTGATATATATAAGGTATATAAAAAGAAAAAACACTTTCAGAGAACTTTTTTATTTTCTCATGTTTGTGAAGTTGGCGGCACAGCAGCCTGACGGCCAAGATTTTAATGTTGTAGAAATGTTATTTTAACAATAAAACGGCATTTAATGAAGTTTTAAAGACAATTCTTGTTATTTAAAGGATATATAAAAAGAAAAAAATCACTTTGAGAAAACTTTTTTATTTTATCATTTTTGTGAAGTTGGCGGCCCAGCGGCCTGACGGCCAAAAATTTTACTGTTGTATAAATGTTTTTTTAAACAATAAAACGGCATTTAATGAAGTTTTAAAGACAATTCTTGTTATTTAAATGAAACATAAAAAGAAAAAATCACTTTGAGAACACTTTTATATTTTATCATTTTTGTGAAGTTGGTGGCCCAGCGGCCTAGCGGCCTGAACTTTAAAAAAAATACAAGTTTGGCAAATAAATTAAAACGACTCTTAATTAATTTAAGACTTCTGTCAAATTTGACTGAAATAGGGCTATTCCCCGCGAGATTAGTCAAAACGCCGCCATTACAAGTCTTCAAATATTCTGCCGAGTCATTTGCCTCCTCAGCGACGAGCACCTTCCGAGGGGAAGTGAGAAGCTGTTTAGCCAATGTAGTTATAGTGACATTTATATGAGTGTCAAATCAAACATATCACAAAAACATAACCTATGTATAGCTTTTGACCGACATACAATTCACATTATATTTTAGCACCCTACACACGTCTGGTAACAACTTTTAGATTTTTAGTGTTTATAATATTTATTTAAACATTTGTTATGGCAATTTATATGAAATTACATTAAATAACAAATGTTTATCGAAAATACTTATTCCTTTTGCATTATTTTCATTTGACCGCAGGTCTGTCAGACACTAAGCCTCTAGTGAAAATGAACAGCTAAACTAATTCAATTTAAATTTAATTCAAATAGTTTATTTTCGTCTCATCACATGTACAACATATACAACACAATCAAAATGCATAAAACTGGTAAAAGTACATATTCCATTAAACACAGAATTATATGAGACGTGTAAGCAAAGCTTACATACGTAAATATAATAAAAAACTCCTTTTTACATAATTATATAATAATTATATGCAATACCCATATTACTTTAGATGTATTGGGAATAATGCGAATCTATGATTTTACCGTTTTTATTTGTTTGGGTCGTCAGACCAAACAAATAATGGTAGCGATTAATAAATCGTATGCGAACAGCATATTGATTAAACAATAATATTTTACATGCATGCATAAAAGTATGTAATGAGAGCATATACAATAATGAATCAATGTATCAAAGATAAATACAAAGTCTACATATTTTCGATAGATTTGAGATATTCGGCTTTGCTATTTCTGACTATTCATATACAATTATGATAACGAAAATGTCAAACTTGGTAATTGTTATTTCATATGACACAGTATTTAAGTTAAGTATTTTAATTAACTATTTGTATTTAAGAGAGTCTTTCTTTCTTCAAATGCTTTGATTAGATATTTTGCCAGTCTGTATAAAATTTGCACATCACTGGATGATAATAAATCAATGAATTTAATCATATTTGGCCTTGTTCTGTACCAATGTGGTATATACTGTCTTCTAATGTTATTATACACCGGACATTCTAATATGAAGTGGAATTCATCTTCTATTGTTCGTTGAAGACATAATTTACACAGACGCTCGTTCCTAGGAATGTTCCTATGCCTACCTTGTTCAATTTCAAGGCAATGAGAGGACAAACGTATTTTTGTTATTACATTTCTATATTTCTTATTTTCCATCAATGTTAAATAATCTGCCATTCCAAAGTTTTGTTTAATACTATTAAATAACATGATACTTGGGCTACTTCGCGTACACACTCTCCATTCACTAACATATATGTCATAACATCTTCGTTTGAATATTGGTATAAACGCGTTAATATCTACCGAACGTGGATATAGCCATACTTCCCCAAAGCCACATACATCAAGTAGTTTCTTCACTTTTGAGGCCCAGTTTTGCAGTCCATTTTCAGCTGTTTTTAACATAGATTCGTACACATTCCATATTATACAGTTCCGTTGTCCGTTGTGTAAAAGTTTCAACCAAAATTTAACAATTCGAACTTTTCTGTTAAGAACTAGTGGATGTCTACCCGTTTCACCGTATATGCCATGGCTACTTGTCGATAGTTTCACATTTAGGACTCGCTTAATGAATTTTCGGTGTACACGTTCTATTACTTCTGCGGATGAAAAACCCCATATTTCAGCACTATAACAAAGAATAGAAGTAACATATGCGTCGAATAGGTTGAATTTTATCTTAACTGGCATTTCTATGTCTTTTGTTACCGATAGTAAATTGTTCATGGATTTTATAGCCTTTGATGCAAGGGCATCAATGCCCCGTTTCGCCGAACCATTACTGCTTAGTACGTAGCCCAGATAGTTGAAAGATTCGACGATATCTATCCCGTTGCCGTTATATGTCCATGTTTCGTTATCTCTCACACGCCCGTTACCTTTTTTGAATACTATAATTTTTGTTTTCGTTACATTGACGGTTAATCTCCATTTTACACAATAGTTATATAGCAAATCGAGATGTGATTGCATTCCTTCCGGGGTTTCGCTCAATAGTATGCAGTCATCCGCATAGAGCAGAAGGTAAATGTTTAATTGGTCAAGAGTTAATCCAGACTGTGTATTTTCTTGTATGGTCATTTCAATATCATTTAGGAAGAGCGAGAATAATATGCTTGACGTTATTTCTCCTTGAAATACGACTATATCACAACTGAAGAAGTCGGATACTTTTTCTATTTGTTTCACACAAGATTTTACATTTGCGTACATTGATCGTAGAACTTTTAAAAGTTTGCCGTCGATTCCATGTTTTATTAGCTTATACCATAATGCACTTCTAGAAACAGAGTCAAATGCCTTTTGATAGTCGATGAAAGCAGCGTATAGACGTTTCCCTTGACTTAAGTATCTGTCAATTAATGACTGTAATACAAATATCGCATCTGTAGTTCCATAATTAGGTTTAAATCCGAATTGTGCGTCAGTTATTGTTTCGTGAATATCTGTCCAATTTTTAAGACGCGTATTTATCACTGAAGTGAATAATTTTGCCAAACAACTAATGAGTGTGATCCCGCGATAATTGTTTGGGTCATCACCAGGTTGTTTCTTTAAAAGAGGTATAATAATACCATTTGACCAAGTTGTAGGAAATTGTCCCGATTCAAATATAATGTTAAATAACGTAGTTAATGGCTGTATTAATAGATCACAGGTTTCAATCAAATATTCATTTATAATGGAATCATCTCCAGGTGATTTATTTCTGTTTAATGTTTTACATGCTTTTAACACTTCATCTGACGTAATAGGGAAATCGAGTTCCTCATATGTACTGTTTCCGTCATGTTCATCAAAATCACGTAAAAAGTCTTCGATATCATCATCCGGGGTATTATGGTCCTGCGCTAATGTTTTAAAGTGCTCACACAATTGTTCGTTTGAAATCTCATTGACAGAATTATTTTTATTAGTCTTAAACATTCTCCAGAATTCGCGGGGGCTTTTCCTTCTCATTGTGTTCATTTCACGACACCGATCACGATTGAATGTTTTCTTTGCACGATTTACACATGTTTTATATTCGCGTTTAAGCTGATGCAGTCTATTTAATGATTCCGTATTTCTATGTGTCAGATATTGTCCCAATGCTGTCTTGTATATACGTTGCTTTTCTATACATTCTTCGTTAAACCATTTTTTCCTGTCATTGCTTCTATCAAGGAATGTGTTATTTGTACATTTAACATTTTTCTTAAAGTATTTATCGGCGTTATCGGTAATTACTTTGCTAAAAGTTTGTACTTTATCATTTATGCTGATATCACTGTCATCTAGCAGACTGTTTAAATTGCCAATTTCACTGAATATATCGTTTCGAAATGCATGTTTGTGTTCATCATTCCACCTATAATATATTCTTCGGTGAGTTGTTTCCCTTTTTTCGACAATACCTAATTTTAATCGAAATGACACGGGTGTGTGGTTGGAAAATTCTGTGTAATCATGAATCATAAATTGCTTTAAGAACTTGAAATTTGAGTATTTAGTCAACACTAAGTCAATCACACTTTCACCATTGTGCGTCATACACGTATAACTGCCCTTATCGCCCGGCATACCTGATCGTCCGTTAACAATACACATATTCACTGCTTTACAAAGTTCAATCAATAAATCACCAAATCGATTACTATTTAAATCCATTGATCGTCGTATTGGCGGTACATCGTTTAAGGTATTGTTCATGTCTAAATCCGTTAAGCGCTCATCCTTGATAAAATCACACTTTACCCCCACGCGACTATTCATGTCGCCTAATAGTAACGTCCGTCCGTACTGTTGAAAAGTTGTAATATCTTGTTCTAAAATACTAAATATGTCACTTTCATAAAAGTCATGTACGGGTGAATTTTCCGGGGCAACATATGTGCAACAAATATACCAGTCTGTATCTGTTTGAAAGAATATTTTATCAAGTTTTAACCATATTACACCGTCAATATCGTTTTTCACTAATTTGACACCTTTCTTTATAAAATCTTTAATATACACTATAATCCCACCGCTTGCTCTTTTTGCACGTCTATTCTGGAAACGTCTGTATGAGTGGAAGTTACTATATCCTTTTAATTCTATCTTTGATGATTTAGAAGTCCATGTCTCTGATAAACATATTATATCGTATTGTGTGAGAATATTTGTAAACTCGTCGTTTGAACGCTTGTTTTTGGTTAATCCCTCGACATTCCACGTTAAAATATGTATATCACTCTCGGCGCTTTCCTAGTTCGTTTGTGGCGGTATGTACAAATTGCCATCAATGAATAGTTTATCATACCGCAGTTCAACTTTCTTCTTGTCATTTTTTGCTTTCCTTAGTATCGGTCCGAGTGCTTTTCGTTTATCTGCTATATCTTTGGGGAAATGTTGACTTACCCCAACAGAATTGTACTTTGTGAGATTTTTGCACGATTTTCTCACAGTTTCACGTTCCTCAAAACTACTATATCGTACAACAATAGGGCGTATCTTGTCCGATTTATATCTTCCCATTCTTTCTGTTTTGGTCATCATGATATTTTCTGCGTTTTTTATTTTCATGTCTTCTTTCATTATTGTCAAAATCTTTTCTTTACACTGTTCATTTGTTTCGGATTCTTCATCATTAACCCGAAAAAATAGAAGATTATTTTTGAGGTCAGCACATTTCATCTCATTAACGAGATCCTCACATTCAATACGCTGAGTTTCTATTTGGGACACTTTGGTTTTTAAGGAAACGATCTCGTCCTGCTTTCTTTTGATTTCATCTACGGTATTGCTTTCAGACTGCTAGCTACTCTCGAGATCACTGATCCGTTTTTCCGTGGCGTCGACCTTTTGACCTATATCATACATGGATACCGTTAATCCATTAACGGTAGTCTGAATTTTTTCAAGTTGTCCTAGTTTCATATCCATATTATCCAATCTGTTCAAGATCAATGTAAATGGATCAATGCTATTGGGTGAATTCGAATTCAAAGGTGTGCTGGTATTATATTGCGGTATATTATACGTTGCTACTGGCGTTGTAGGTACAATACCATGACCATTGCTCAATGTTTGAAATGTTTGTGTATTGTTTACCGTATTTGGTGATGAATTTCCCGCATATGTATATCCGCCATTAACGTTAGTTCCCTGCATAACAAATGTCTGACTTGCCTGGCCAAAGCTGCCGTTCATACATCCTTGTCCCTGACCTGTCGTCTGTACTGATGAGTTGTTCATATCTGTCACTTTCCGGCGTGAAGTCTCCTGGTTCACTTGCTGGGGTGATCTATTACTGTTTTTACGTTTTTTCCCTTGAGCTTGGCTCCCTTTCCCACCTTTTCCACCCATTTACTTAACCACTCGAATGTTATTAAAATCACGCACTGTTAATACATTTACACTATATTCCCATGTTTTCCATTGTTGTTAAATAAAAGTACATATATCCATCAATCACATATGTTATTTGTATATGTTTACTTTAGTGCTCTGCTTTACGGTTAGATGTCACATTTTTCTATTTAATATAATCCAATTTCCGGAATAATAATCAACTTTAGTCTTTACTGTACGAGGTTACATATATTTCTGTTCTCAGAAGCGTCAAGTGTTATCTTTTTTATGGTGCTTATCACGTATATTTTATTGAAAAATCAATTTTTTATTTGCCACTTAAATTTGAACGTCCATTACTTTCACGCATGCGCACACCTCAACAAGTAGTTCTCAAAACAGCTTAAAACCAACGATTTAAAAGAAAGAAATATTTTATTTTGTTACAAGTATCCAACAAATTACAACGCATTTAAAGTTAAACAATAGCGTTGGCTTATAGAATTGTCAATAAATGCACAATCACAAATTACGCGGATGAATATGATTTTATCAATGAAAATACTATTTTTAGCCATGTAGATTACCGAATACTACACAAACCGAGTAGTGGAATATATAGATTCTACATGTCGGACTGTTTGGGCGAGAGGATTTTCGCTAAAATATTTACTTCAATTTTAAACAACAGGTTTACCCTGAACAAAATACCTCGAAATTAATAAGGATTACAAACCTGAATGCAATGCAAGTTCTAAATTTAGAATGAGTTGATATTATTCAGACATTCTGTGTATAACTTCTCCGTGGTACAGTGGTAACGCGCTCGCTTAGTGAGTGAGAGGTTTCGAGTTCGAATCCCAGTCGAGGACATATATTTTTTTTTTGTTAATTTCTTTTTTAAAGTGTTTTTGTTAAGGAAGTAGCCATGATTTACAAGGATAAAGTGTGGCTGTCGTAAAAAAAGTACATAAATGATTTTTTGATGCAACTCTAGTTATGCAGAATTCCGTATGTGCCTTACAAAATGAATTATAATACATAAAAATAAACTTATACAGGAAAATGCATACAGATATACAGTACGATTTAGATTGCGAAGATCAGAAAATACCACAGAACTTGCAGCCCTTTGATTCTTTATAAATATACATGCTTAGAGTAAGCTTCAGGATTATTTACATCTGTGTTAAACAACAGTTAAAAGTCGTTACAAGCCCTAATTTAGAATAATATGGTTTTCTTCAGACCGTTCACATATAAATTTAACCGTGGCTGAAGGGTTTTCGGGCTTGCTTAGGAAGCGAGAGGTGTTGAGTTCAAATCCCAGTAAAGGTAACTCATTTTTTTAAATTGTTAAAGTCAAATAACCATTGGATTGAATATCAGTGTTGCAATTAGTCTTATAGCCAATTTACTACAATTAAAACGCTGGAAATCATTGGTGGCACTAAACATATAATCTCACAACCTGCACCTTTCTTACATTCTGAGACCCAAACAAATTTAGCGCCTTCTGTGCTTTGATTATTATTCATATTTCTACTAATATGTCTATTTAAAAGTCTATATATATATAGCAAATTAATGGGAGATTTGAGATAAGGTTTGGTGTGAAATTTGGTAGTTCGAATGCATATTGACTAGACGCCGCGTGCACGCGGCGTCTAATGAGAATGCGGAAAAAAAAGGTAAGGCAAGCTGATGCCTTATGAATAAAACACGAAGTAAAATATGTAAAGCCATGGCTGTCTGATATTGTTCTTTTTCAATTTATGTAACCATTTGGATAATATATAAGTTCACTTTGACTACACATGAATTGAAAACACCTTATTTAACCGACCGGAATCCATCATATTAATCAACAGTTACAATATATGAAACCATACCGTCAGTGTATGAAACCGAGGTAGCAATATATAAGTTGATTTTGTCAATGTATGATAACAGTTCTTCCATATATGGTACCAAAGTAGCCATGTGTGGAATCAGATATCCTTATATGAAACCAAATTATCAATATTTTTTAATTCATTTTTCAATATATGAAACCAATTTATCAATTTATGAAACCAAAGTAGAAATGTATAAGTGGGTTATCACATTATATGATACCAATTTTTCAATATATGGTACCAAAGTAGCAATATATGGAACCATACGCCCTTATATATACGCCAATATATTAATTCTATTTTACAATATATGAAACCCTTTCATCGATGTATTGATCCAAAATATCAATTTATAAGTTGATCCGGCCCTGAGGTGTTACCAGTTCTTCAATATATGTTACCAAAGTAGCAATATATGGAACCACATGTCCTTATATAAAACCGATTTTTCAATATATTAATTCATTTTTACAATATATGAAACCAGTATATCAATGTATGTAACCGAAGTAGCAATATATAAGTTGATTATCACATTAAATGATACCAGTTCTTCAATATATGATACCAAAGTAGCAATGTATGGAACCAGATGCCCTTATATAAAACCGAATTATCAATATATCAAACCATTTTTACAATATATGAAACCATTTTATCAATGTATTGGACCGAAGTCCCCATATATAAGTGGATTTTACATTATATGACACCAATTCCTCAATATATTGTCATATGTTGCTAGTATATGAATCGACTTTTCCAATATATGGAACCAAATGAGTAATGCGTGGAACCAAAATGTCATTATATTGACGGGACTTTTTTTAAAGACTGTATTCTATCCTTGCACCGGTATTATAGTTTCGCGCCAATATTCCTTGTAGAACTGTCGCTTCAATGATGGCATACTGCACATTCTAAATAAGGAATTACGTGTATTTGAATTTAACGACACATCCACTCTGGCCTTAAAATGGGCTGGGCAGGCAAAACTTATCGTTATATATGTATGTAAAGTTTCAAAGTCATAATTTAAGCTACTGTGTCGTACCGACCATTAACAAAAACATAATTAAAAAATAAGTTCATCTGATCAAAAATGATCATGTCCAGTAGGACACATCAAGGTCAATTTAGTTATTATAAATATACATGCATAATAAGTATTATAACATAATGATATGGTTATAAAGATATATATTTCGTGTACAAGTTATGTTTTTATTTTTATTTTTAAAATATGTTAGAGAATAATATGACCGTTATAAAATAAGATTCTATTCCACATATTGGCATTTGTATTTTTTACCATTATGAAATTACATTAATAACAAATGTTAATCGTTTTAATTTCTTTGCCAAACTTGTATTCTTTTTTAAGTTCAGGCCGCTGGGCCGCAAGGCCGCCAACTTCACACATCTAGATTACATTCCATATCCTTCATGAATGAAATAGTAACTCAATTCTTCAGTTTGCCGGTGTTGTTACAACTATGCATTTAACATCTTATAGTGTTACAACTATGCAAGAATAGTATCTGTCTACTACATTTCTTACTAATTTCAAGATCAAAATATACCCCTTAATGCATATGTTTTTTAGAGTTTAGATAACTCTTCTGTATGAAAAAAATCGATCTGGAATAACATCCATAATGCCGCAAAATCATTATAACAAGGTATATTAAAACGGTGCTACAATAATTTTAACAAAGACATTATTCATGACTGTGTAGAAGACATATTAACTGTTTATTTGTATTTCTTTTTCTTTCCTGTAAATGGATGTTATAACTTTTTTCTCTATTTCTTTTTATTTACATAAATATATATCCAAAACATCAACTTTTGTTTAACGACAACAGATTTAATATGATAATAATAATAATATGGTCTGTCCATGTGAACTTGTTTCAAGATTTCAGAACATGTTAAATTGTCTATATATTCAGAAAACGTTATATTGACATTTTTATATGTGAACTTACACTTGGAGAATAACGTATTCAGAAAATGGCTATGTCACAGGGTGAGAAAAATGTGCAGCCTGACCGGGACTCGAACCCGGGACCCTCGTTATACCGTTCCAGGGCTCTACCGACTGAGCTAACCGGCCGCTTACGCATCTTCCCCCCCCCCCCCCCTTAAATAGTGAACAGCTCTGAACCGTGGCAAACTCCCCTGGTATCGAATTTCACAGAGTTACACAGCAATGTAAATTAAACTCTGAGCTATATCAGTCACGGTCCCCCGTTGGGCGCTTAATGTCACAGGGTAAGAAAAATGTGCAGCCTGATCGGGACTCGAACCCGGGACCCTCGGAATACCGTTCCAGGGCTCTACCGACTTAGCTAACCTTACACATCATCTCCCCTAAATATGGAACAGTTCTGAACCGTGACAGTTATATTTTGTCTGGTTATTAGAACATTTAATAGCCATAATATCTGTCCGCATAAATACAGAAATTCACTTTAATATAATATATGTTAATGAGACTATAGAAAAAAGAAAAGTTGTAACATCTATATCTGTATAAACTTATATTGTCAGATAATGATTATGTCGGTTAACATAAATTTGGGAAATAATTTTTAATGTTGAGTTGCATTTATGCAATCAGAAAATGCTTTTTCTTTGTTTGTTAATAAAATTGCAAATACTAGTAATGGGTGAAAAGGTATGTGTATATAAAACCAGTCTGTTTTATGACGTCAGCCCATATAAAATGCTTATGAAAAAAAGGTTTATAATTATTATCTTCATGAACACGTAGCGTATAGACAAAATGTTTGTATACATGAAATTTTATGTTATCTTATTATTTAAACTAAAATCCATTATTATATTTCTTTACGTAAAACAATAGTACTTATTTCTATCCCTATAAATTTCTGAACATGTCTAATTGCTTTTGTATATGAATTAATAGAGTACTAGCTATATTGTATTTCTTTGTGGACTTATACAAATTTATAGAATATGATACTGTTTGTCCTTGTGAACTTCAAGATTTGTTACAATGCTTGAATATGTATTTGAAATCAGAAAATAAAGTTAAATAATGTAAGTAAAACATACCTTTTAATTATTATAATAGTAAACCAGTCCGAATGATTCTGTAAATACAATAAAATGAAGAAAAGAATAAATTAAAGAAGGTACATTACATTTTAAACCAAATAACTATAACACAATACTAAATTTTCTAAAACATAACGTGAACAATCCGACTTAATACATTTAAGCATTAACATTTTCTACCAATACAGTCATCAAAAACATAACATATAATCTGTAATTATTGTCTAGGAAATAGATATAAATTCTGAGTGCATGGTTGTAGAATAATGCACGATAGGCCTGAGTGATTAATTACAACGCATTTGAACGAACAAACCAGCATTATTAAACTATAATGCACGTAGAATTGATATAAATTTCCATACTAGGAGTTTAGCCAAACTCCTCACAGTGATTACCTCCCTTGGCAGAATTGTACTGATAAGGGGAGATCACTGCGTAGGAGATGGCTTGGCGGAGTTTTGAACCGTAGGCCTGAGTAGTTATTTTTTTCGCATCAAAACGACAAAAAAGGTGTTACATAGCCGATAAACACCGCTAAAACCGATATTATTTCGATTCTAACACGATCGAATAAGAAAGATCACTAATATTATTTTTTCAAGCGGAAATAACTTCCAGTGCCGATTTTCGTGTAACGCTGTTCGATTTTCACACCCTACTGTTTCGAAGATATAGAAATTATTAAACAACAGAGACAACGTTATTTTATCAAGTTTTCAACAATAGAAACTTACATCGTATTTAGTTTACATCAGTGCCACAGTTATCATTCTTGTATGTATGAAATAACGTTAGCTTGTTTATGAACGAGTTGTTTACTTAGCATGACGTCATTACGCTGCTTACGGATTGGCGCCGTTTTGTCAAAATGATATGGATCCATTATGTGGCGTTTGTGTATGTGAGATATAATTTCGGTGATGTATGAAAAGAAAGCATTATAAGAACTGAAAATATAAATAACAATGCTTTTTATTGTTGCTTTAAAAGGCTTTGTAAACTATATAATCGAAGGTGAAAACATAACAGCCGCATATACAAATAGTCCCTAACAAGTGTTTATTGGCAGTTTAACACCGGTTTTTTTCCTTCTTTGTCTATAGTGACAACATCACGTGGAGTGTTAGAATGTAGAATAATGCACGTTTCCGTCATTCTTTGTTTATTAAGAAAAAAATCCGATAGTGTTAGAATTAAATTTTTTCCATCTGACATACATTAGCCAAGGTAAACTTTCTTTTATTTATCTTTTAGTCCAATGAAGTCATTATAAAGACAGTTGTATTTAAGTTTGTTTACAGTTGTACTGAGCGTTACTGACTTAAAAATAATAATTAGTATATGGAAAAAAATACTTTTTATTATATTTGTTTGTCTACTTTTGTTCTGTTTTATGTCTGTCGTAGGGTTAAAATATTTCTACATTCTATATTCTTACATTTTAGACATCTACTTGTAGTTAATCTATTCTATAAAAGTTTATATATAAATATATATTTTTATGTGTGTATAATTAAAACTTATTCCCTTGTCTAGTATATACTAATTATAAACTTATTTAAGACAAACCATATAGTTCGCCAAAGGAGAAGAATTCTATAAGACTTGTCTTTCATTCTCATCTTTTGCCATTGTGTAAAATGTTTTGTTTGTTATATATTTGTATGTACATTATATATACTTTCGGGAATAAATATGTTTAAACTAAAATATTTCTACACTGGATAGAAACAAACTCTGGGCGTAGGTTCGATGTATTTATTAATCCCAAGTAAAAATGGTCTAAAAATATATTAAAATAATTATACATCTTACAAATACAATACATAAAAGAACAAAATACAATGAAATAACAATATATACACAATCGATGCGGAATAAGAAATTACAAAAATACATAAATAAGAATTACAATCAATATCTTAGTTTTAATATTATTTCTTACCACAGCGTCAGTATGGAGATATTTACTTATGTAGTTTTTCAATATAAATTGAAATAAAGTAACCAGTAGATCTCATGTTAAATAAATTTAATTAGTTTTACTATACGTCTGACTCGTAAGGGATGACTGTAAAGTGAGCGGGACAGGAAAATCAAACAGTGCGCAGAAGTTGATAATATTTAAAAGAACAAATGAATATCTTTCTCACATAGAAACATATACAACAAACAAAACAATTGGACAAATACAACAAAGAACGAGTGACCAGTGTTCACGATATTGCACGGGTGAGATCGACAATGTACATCAGTGACGGAAATTGTCGAGTTTCACCGATTCAATACCGGAAGTTAAACGTATACGATAAAAACTAAACGCGTGCACGATGTGTCCACTTAAATAAAACTATTGAAAGCCACAACTGCCATAAACGTATCATTTCAGTCTGTGACATGTCTAAGCCGATTTTATTACATTTTGTTCATATCTTGCTAGATGGTCGATCGACCAAACCGTTTTTCTTAGAAACTAACTACCTGGTACCAATTTCTCCAAAAGTATATTCAACAAAAATTTTGTTAACTGATAAGTAAGAACGGCAATTAGACCCAGAGTCCGTTTTTATTATGTTTCGGCTATTTGGAATTATGAAAATGTTTTCTTGTATAAAAGAAATGTGTAGCTAAGGGAGACAAATCTGCAGAGCATAAAAGACTGCTGTTTTGTGGTCTGGGGAGTTGTCACCCTTAGAAGCAATGGTCATACATGTATTTAAGTTTGTATTGTGTATTTTTATAAAATGTTTCCATGTATAGATGATACTTTAATAAACAGTAAATATATAACAAAAATCAAATAGAAATATATTTATGATAATAGTTAGATAATTTTTTAGTAAAAGTACATTATTTTCTGGCGCCCACCGTGATTTCCATTGGTCCAATTTTCATGCAAATTTGCTAGTGAGTGAACTGAGTCCGGCCTTTGACAATATTATGCACTAGGCGCTTGCTTAAAAACCCCAATTTATTTCCAGAATTGTTCACCTTGTAACTGACTTCTTCAATAGTTCCTTAATATGTACCATTTTTTAACCCTTCGTGACGTGTCCTACCAGTTGGTCTATTTGTTTGCTAAAAGTAAGACAGTGATAAGCTTTGGAATTCAACAAAGAAATATGACTGCCATCAAATGCCTTTAATTTATAGATAAACTCTTTTAAGTAAAAAAGTGACATTTTTCGATGCCCACTGAGTGACCCACGTTTTTGGGCATATTCTGTTGCTAAGTTCGCGGTGCAACTGCCGTGTTGCATGGGAGTTAGTCGGTTTATGGATTTGTTCCTTTTATATACCTATGTAATAGCTTCATAAAAAGCACAATTTTCTCAACCCACCCTGACCTTGCTTTCGATCCGATTTCAATGCCATATACCAGTGCAATAGCTTACCTGTCCTGTTTGGGCGATATTAGGCACTTGACCCTAGTTTAAGAAATAGATGCCCACGCTGAATTTGCATCATGTTCTTTAATTTTAAAGTTATTTTAAACAGATTCACAGCACATGCACAAATACAAAATTAATATTTACTAATACAATACTGAAATGAATAGTTGATAATGGATTTGGTCCGACAAATATATATATATATATATAGTGACGGACCAAATCCATTATATTGTCATGTTTAACACTTATTTTCTTATTTTATCGATTCGATCAATACTTTTAATAATTTTTATCAAGAAAATCTAATAGAAATCGACGTCTTTCGGACTATTTCAAATTTGTAAAGGTAGTGCAGTTGAAATGCTGTTATAGACGAACTATAATAATATATGTAATGATACATGTAATAAATGCATTTTCGTTACAGATACCAATATATCTTACAATTTACATTTCATTATACACATAACATTTTGGAAAATACTGTTTCATTGAATCAAAGCAGCATGACCTTAATTTATTTCCCTTGTTTGTTCGTTTTCTTTTTAATGTTATTTGATTGTGTAAACCCAACTCTTCAGGTTTGTGTTGGGATATTGTCCCACGAGAAAACAAGACAAATGTAGAAATTTCAATGTGTTATGCGCGATGATTATCAGTTAAGAATGTAATATTTTATTTGATATTGCAGCATATTTCTACATTTATAGGTACAAAAGAATGGACTTCAAGATATTAGTACTGCTTCTAGCGTCTACCACAAGATGTGTCTGTGTGTTCATATCCAATCCTACCAGCAACGCTACAGAAAGACATCGCCTTTACACAGAACTTTTCGTTAATCAGGGCTACAACTCTAAGATTACTCCATTCCAAAATCAACCTCGGTCTTTTAGTATGTTTTTTTAAATAATTATATAGTCTGTGTAATAGAAAGAGCATCGAAACACGAGGTTATCTAATTGGTACGAGGGGGCGTAGCCCCTGAGTATTAATCATATTGTCGAGTGTTTTGATGTTCTTTCTTTTTTGTATCATAGTCAAACATAAAAACATGTTCACTGTTGTCACAATAAAAAAGAACAAATGAACGAGCATCTGAATATGACATTTCTGTCGCTTTCCCTTTCTCTGCCATCACTAAAAGTTAACCCCAGCAAAAATGAGCCAATCAATGACCATGCTCTTGAGTGCGGGTAACTAATACCTGCACTCCAGTTAACGCACTACCCATGTATATTTAACTCTGACACATTTTCAACAGAAAGGTCCCCAAATTATGATACAAATATCCAATATAAAACTCTGGTTGCAGCATAATAAATGTCTACAATATATATGATATCATATTTATACAGGTACATATATATATTATGTTGAATATACACTTTATCAGTTGGTTTTTGTTTGAGAGTTCATGTAGTAAACATGTGGTACGCTTAGCGTTGAGGAAGAGACGTTAAAGGGGGATAACTGAATCGAATATTAGCTACAATGTAAATCGAAAGTTAACTGCATAAAATTAATACTGATATTCGTTAGATTATGAATAGAACATGAATATTACTTGCTACGTATAATCAGCGAAGGTGCCAGTGTTGTTTTCTTAAGGAGTATTTATTTATATAAGATTTGACACCAAGATTGGTAAGATTGGTGAAAATTTGATGAATATATGCGCTGAAAATCGAGATGCTAGTGATTTTTCTATACAAAAGTCAAATACCTTTTAATTTTTTAGAGTCATCATTTTTTATTTTCATAAAATTTATTTTTGTCAATATTTATGATGTTTGAATGATGTTTAAGGGTTTGGGTTGTGGATGGGGACGGGGTATAGTGTCTGTCACGCGACGTTCACCTGTGATACGACTATACCCCCAGCAAAGCTATTCAAAAAGTATCTTCCTACGTCTTATATAACTTCCATGTGGATTAAGTACTTAATGCAGCTGAAATATACGGTGTCCTGCTTGGGTCAGTTAAATAACATCTTTTGACATGTAATGCTTTCTTTTAAAAGTCTCATGTCGCCCTTATGTATCTTTATAGATAGAGCAGCGAGATTCTTATTTGATCTAAGACATTTAACATCAGTCTAAGCATGGACTGTAATGACAGTTTTCAAGAAAATATAATTGTTTTCATCAAGGGACTCCATTGGAAATAAGTTCTCTATTTAATATTGAACGGTCATGGGTTATCATGTGTTGTATATATTGTTTTGAAGTCAACTAGATCATTGATTTAATATGAAAGTTATTATTTTTTTCAATTTATTATTGTGTTACAAATTATGTATCTGTGATAAATTGTCTTCAATGTATTGTAATATGACATATATATATATATATATATATATATATATATATATATATATATATATATATAAATTTGGAGAAAATAAACGTTCATACAGTGCTAAAGTATAAATACCCAAGTACTTTCGGCGCATTATGCCTTCATCAAGATGCCAAACCTGTGCTGTCATGCTCCTTACAAAAACATTCTTTTCAAAAATAGGGGCCAAAACATCTCTCAAAGACATAATGAATTGTAAAACGGCTAACGTTATTTATCTTATTTCTTGCAAAGTGTGTAACAAACAATATGTCGGTGAAACCAAACTTCCATTAAATAAACGGATGAACTTACACCGCTCTGACTGGAAAACGCGAACATTTAACAGATCCCCAGTTGCTGAACATTTTCACCTTGAGGGACACAGTTTTAAAGACGTGTCCCTCTGTTGTATTGAACATAACACAAAGTGGTCAGATATAACACGGAAATCACGCGAGACATACTGGATTCGCCGACTTAATACGCTAGAGCCATCAGGAATCAATAAAGGAGACTAATTTACACAATTATTCTCGCCCATTCTTGACAAACTTATAAACCTAACTTTAGTCATCAGGCGGTGTCGGGGAGGGCTATTTTTCCCTTGCCTGAGAGCTTCGTTTTTACTTTCACCTTATCGTAAATTTCCACTTCATATAACATCATACTGTTTGTAACTTGCATTTTCTTACATCATACTTATAGTAATAACAAGAGCTGTCACAGGAGACAGCGAAGCTCGACTAATAAAATACTGGACGCAGTAAGAAGGACAAAACTATGAAAGAAAAATCAATTATGTATAATTATGTATTAAGTGATATTAAAAAATAATATTTGTTAACATAAATTCCAAGATCAAGGGGAATAATTCTAGAAATAGTCATGCTAGAGTTATGGACCTTGTCACACAACATTTGTGTAATGATAAGAAATATATATTTGAAGTTTGAAGTAGATACCTTAAAAAGTAAAGAAGTTATTATATTTCTTAAAGAAAATCCTTAGTTCAAAGAAAGATAAATGTGTAAATATTGCTTCAAGAGTAATGAACATTGTCACATAAAATTTAATTGATGATAAGGAATAAGTATTTGAAGTTTGAGGTAGATACCTTTAAAAATAAAAAAGTTATAATAAAAAATACCATTTTTCTAGTAAAAAAAATCTAAGTTTATGAGGAGATAATTCTTGCAATATTGGTGCTAGAGTTATGAACCTTGTCACATAAGATGTGGATGATGATAACGTAAATATATTTGAAGTATGAAGTTGATCCCTTTAGAAACAAATAAGTAACAGTAAATAATATTTTTTATGGAAAATTCTAAGTTCAAGGGGAGATAAATCTGAAAATATTGGTGCTAGAGTTATGAACCTTGTCACATAAGATGGGGATGATGATAACTTACATATATTTAAAGTATGAGGTTGATCCCTTAAGAAATAAAGAAGAAACAGTAAAAAATAGTATTTTTTAAGGAAAATTCTAAGTTCAAGGGGAGATAAATCTGAAAATATTGGTGCTAGAGTTATGAACCTTGTCACATAAGATGTGGTTGATGATAAGGAACATATATTTGAAGTTTGAAGTTGATACCTTAAGAAATGACAAAGTTATAGTGAAAAATATTTTACTGCACCAAAACTTTAATCTAAAATCTGGACGCGGACGCCGACGCCGACGCCGGGGCGAGTAGGACAGCTCTCCATATACTTCGTATAGTCGAGCTAAAAACACAAAACGCCCTTATATGTGAAGTTTTATTTTTTTAGTTTATATATATTTTTTTCTTTTAAACGATATATTTAACCGAGTTTATGCCATATTGACCGCAGGCTATATTCTCTTTTGTAAAGTACTACACAATGACCATTCAATAACGGTCTATTCATAATCGATGTAATTGTATCACCTTTCTAGCGACTGTGTTTCAGTTCAATTTTTGTGTCGCCTCTACGGAGTAGTGGCGACATATAGGGATCACTTCTCCGTCGTCTGTCTGTCCGTCTGTCTGTCTGTCTGTCTGTCCGTCTGTCCGTCACAAAACTTGTCCGGACTACTGCTCATAAACTACTGGTGCAATTTCATCCAAACTTTACAGGAATGATCAGTACCAAGTCTAGTTGTGCATATTGTCAGAGTTATGGCCCTTTAATAATTTTTAATTTTAAAGTTTGTCCGGACTACTTCTCTTATACCACTAATGCAATTTCAAGGAAACTTTACAGGATTGATCTGTAGCTCAAGTCCTTGCGCATATTGCACGGGTTTTCCGGTTGAATGATTTTTGGCCGAGTTATGGCCCTTTGACAAAAATGTGTTTTTTTCTGTCGTTGCCAGATACACAAAAGCTTGTCCGGACTACTCCTCATAAACTACTGGTGCAATTTCATCCAAACTTTACAGGAATGATCAGTACCAAGTCTAGTTGTGCATATTGTCAGCATTTTCCGGTTCAATGATTTTTGTCAGAGTTATGGCCCTTTAATTATTTTTATTTTTAAAGTGTGTCTGGACTACTTCTCTTTAACCACTAATGCAATTTCAATGAAACTTTACAGGATTGATCTGTAGCTCAAGTCCTTTAGCATATTGCACGGGTTTTCCGGTTGAATGATTTTTGGCCGAGTTATGGCCCTTTGATAAAAAGGTTTTTTTGCCAGATACGCAAAAGCTTGTCCGGACTACTCCTCATAAACTACTGGTGCAATTTTATCCAAACTTTACAGGAATGATCAGTACCAAGTCTAGTTGTTCACTGTCCGTCTGTCTGTCACAAAATTTGTCCCAACATGAAATTGGCCATCATGAGGCGACACATGTGATTACTGATCGCTCTTGTTGATACTATACAGTACACACGTATTGAGATTTTGTGCTCGATTGTGTGCACATTATACATGTAATACACCCCTGATGAAGGCATAATACGCCAAAAGTACTTGGGTATTTATACTTTAGCACTGTATGAACGTTTATTTTCTCCAAATTTATTGTTTTTTTCCACGTTCTTGCATCCTTCTTTGGATCCAGTGTTTTTGAAAGGTATTTTGTAGATGCAAATATGTTTCACAAACCTATATATATACAATCAATCAATCAATCAATCAATTCTGCATTCTCGAATAAAACATTTGGTTCCATACAACCTTGATTTTTTCACACGCTTAACTTAACCTTCGAGAGAAACAAAATGTTAGAACATTTGCGATGATTAACCTTAACTCTCGCATGTTTCTTATAAAGCTTTGCGAAAGCGAATGTTATACATCGCTACTTGTCTATTAACAAGAGCCGTGCGCTCGTATTTTGTCAGTGCTTGTTTGGGTATAAACAGTATAGGTCATATTGCGACTTTCCAGCTCTACTGGTGGTGGAATAATTCAGGTGCCCTTCCGTGCATTATTTCAGACACGAACGGACACCTGAGTATAACCACCGACGATTCCTGAAAAAGCCAAAACAAGATATTAAGTCATCTTATATTTTAACAGGTGATATTTTAACTGCCTCAAACAGGACACCATAGAAACGGACGGAAAGTTGTAATGAACTTAAAATAAATTGAACGGACATTTCCTGGAACAAAGTAACTGTTGAAATTTTTTTAGTTGTTCTTTGAAATATGCTGAAACTCTACCATTTCTTTATAACGTCTAATCAGAAAAAAAAACAAAAGAACATGTTCCCATTACTAAACAAGTAAGGAAACTTACAAAAGTTGAGTGCTTGTTTCAATGTTGATCGAGATAATTGATTTTAGTAAATAAGACTCTCTATTAAAGGCAGCCATTTTCACATTGTATATATTATGTCCGATTAAAATAAGTGCACGAAAATTTCGTGCAAATACAATTCGCCACACCTTGCACTACTTAAAGCTTTTAAGCCATGGAAATATTTTCTATAGTTTTATATTTTCAACAAGAACGTAAATCATTTTAAATTATATATATTTATTATTAAATGCGCCTCGAACAATTTGTTGTTTCTCCTAGCAAACTGTCGTCTTAAGTCTGTAAGAAGACACTTTGAAGAAAAACTCGTACCGTATCTATTACTTACACAACCATCGATACAATACATGTACATAGTTCGTGCAAAATGTGGTTAAAGGCGAGATATTGGCGTATTTGCATTCATATTTGAACATCCCTCGTACGCACCGCAATTTTTGCAATGAATAATTTTGGGGCATTAGATGGTATTTGTTTCAATAAATCATCTTTTTTATGTTTCAGATGTAAAAATTGCTTTCTATCTTGAAAAGATTATTGACTTAGATGAGATAACCGAAACATTAAAGACAACAGCCTTCATGAGCATAGCATGGTACGATACATACTTGCAATGGGATCCTTTGGAATTCAACCTCTTACTTTTGACATATTGGCCTCAGGTAATATTCCATACCAACATTCCATTCCGTGTGACGTATTGCCTTTCTCTACTTGTGTGGTGTAAACGAGTATTGTTCAGATATAGATACAACTACACGCATAATAATGTATCTCTAGTAAAAGTCACTGAAAATATTTTGTATTCACCAACGACAAATTTTCATCTTGTCAATGAATACATTTTTATAGTATTTTAGATGAATATAGTATGAATCACAGGAATATGCAGAACCGATGTGTTTGGGCTCGGCAAATGTTTATCCTGGAAAGGTTTTATTCGAGCATTGGGAACTGAACAAACACACAATGTACAAGATCAGGGGACAACAATAAATAAGGGAACATTACGACCAGTTTCCTGCTTAAAAAATTCATATGAAACTATCACACATTGTCATATAACAATCTGACAAAGACAAAATATATTGCGGTTCTTAACTATTTCTTTTTAAATCACCAGTGTTTACAATAACTTTTGTGTAGAATTTTGGAGTGACTTATTTACATTAAGCTTTTTTAACTTGAATGGTAAGCACCGAGTTTAACAGAATATGGCATACATAACCTGCCTGACACATACAGTCTCGATTAAAAGGACTTGGTATTTTACCAAACTTTTTCAGATTTTTTTTTCACAATACAAAACATGTATGCATATACATACGATATATTGAGAGAGACAAAGGAGGAACAAGAGATTTCTTTTAAGACTCTATAAAGTTTATAAAGATAACAAAGATAATAATTAAATAGTATCTTACCAAATTTGTAATAATCATTAATGCCAGACCTTTTTTATTGTAATATTAGAAAAATATTCCTTTCAGAACTTATAATATTACAGAACTCTTTTAAAATAAAGGAAAAAGTCCAATATAACATGTATAACATTGATATTTTTACCAAAAAATGTCAGCAATTCAAGGGAAAGTTGAACGCTTGGAGTTTAGCTTTTTTATTTGCATCGATAAAGAATATACTAGTACTTTCCCAACAAAATTAAATTCAATGTTGCATTATCTAAGTGTTCATCTCTACATTTTGAATTTATCCATAATTTTATACATTCCCAAAAAGAAAAACTTAATTTGTAATCCCAAAATAAATGTTTTATAGGATCACTATGGTTGTTTCAAAAGACAATTTGTTGCCAGTATCATGTGATAAACTTTATACTGAAACCATCGTAAAATTGAATCCTTTGTAATATTAAAAGGGAGCCTATAAATGCCATTCCAATTATAATCATCATTCAAATTGAGTTCATCTTCCCATTTTCTCTTAGCAATAGAGGATATATTTTCTCTAAGATTTGTCTACATCCCTTCTTTTGACTATTGATTATCTTGATCATTAAAGGCTGGACAGACATTTCCTCTTTCTGAGGTAGGTGTCTTAAAGACATTTGATTTAAAAGTCTCCTAATAGACTCTATAATGTTTGGATACCCTACAAAATTGTATTTGTATCAAACTTAGTTAAAAATTCATCAAATGGAAGCAAATTACCTCTATTGTCTAACCAATGCAATACCGCAATTTACATATATCTTGAAAAACAAAAAGTAGAACCACCCATTTTAAACATAGAATAATGCCAAATAGGAAGTGAGCAAAATTCACTCATATTCCTTGGTACTGCTTAAGCAACTGTATGAGCCCAGTAAAGTCATCCTTCCAAAATTTATTTTGCACTGTCTGAAGTTTATTAACCAAAAATTGCTCACCATATTTACTTATATTTGATAGAAAAGAGTACATGTTATTTAGAAAATTATAATATTCAGTATAATACATTAAAATTCTTCTTATCCATGTCAGTTTTAGAGACATTATGAAAGTATCTAAGTTTATAACTCTGAAACCTTTATTTTCATTATCCTGAAAAACAACAATTCTTTTAATTTTATCTGGTAATGACTTCCATAGGAATTTAAAGAAGGAGTTTTGTAAAGCTTTAATTAATTGTTTCTATATCAGGATTTTGCAAGCTAAGAATGGATGATTTAGTTTAGGTAATGCTAATGACTCAACTACATCATTCTTACCAATAGGGATATTAATACGTCTTGACCAATGAGTAAATAACTTATTAATTTCACCTTGATTAGATAAATAAATAGCTTGAATCATGTTATTTAAATTAATTTCAAAATAAACACGTGCACCAAGTAGCTGAAAACAGAGTTCCACTGAAGATTAAAATCCGGGCACATTATTTGAGAATTCCCTTTCATAGAACCAATCCATACTGCTTTTGTTTTATCTATGTTTATGCTGAAATTTTAGCAAAACCCGATATTTTAGCAAAAAAAAATTAATACTTGCATAGTGTGTCTGAGAGACTTAACAGTTCCATCAAGCATTATAGTATGTCCGTGATATAGAATTAAAGGCTGTTGCAAAATCAATAAGTTACAATATTCCAGGAATTTGATGATCATCTGTATATTGCTTAATATCATAAATATGTCTTATATTGTCACCTATGTAACTTCCAGATAAGAAACCAGTTTGATCTTCACATATAAGCTTATTTAATACAGTTTTAAGGCGTTGGGCAATACTTACTGGTGCAATTTTATTAGAAACATTGAATAAAGATAATGCTTGTCTTTCTTTCATTAAGGAATGCACGTTATAACCCCTTGTTTAAAATTATCTGATAATTTTCCTGAAACAAAAGCTTGATTAACTGCTCTTACTACAAAATGACCTAAATCATTAAAAAAAATATAGAAAACCATTGTAAAACTACTGCCTGGAGAGAATCATTTGATATTTTTTATACTGGCTAATATTTCCTTAAAAGTTAAAAGACCATCAATTGCAAGGCCTTGGCTTTCTTCATCACTCAGTTTTGATATGATATTATTATCAAATAGAGCAGTAAGGTTTACGTTATCTGTTTCCCTTAAGGTATACAATTTTTTAAAATGACAAGCTACTGCTTGTAGAATTTCCTTTTGATCTGTAAGCAAAGTACCCGATATATCATTTAAAGGATTCATTGTTTGAGACATAATTTCTGTTTTCAAGGTAACAAAAATATCTTGATGCTTTTTTCCTATTTTGAAATCCATTTGGCCCTAGATCTTATAAAAATACCTTGCATTTTCTTATTTCGGAATTGAAGTAATTCTTCTTTTTTTTTCTTCTAAAACCTGAATATTAATATTAGACCGTCTTTCTAAATTACTTATTTATATCAATATTTTTCCTGAGTTTTGTCTTCTTGTTTCTTTATAAGATGAGTACGAAATAGTTTTTCCCCTAATTCCACTTAACAGTGTTTCAAAAAATAGTTTATCATCTATATTAAAATTTATAAGATTATTACTGATATTTTCTAATTGTACCTCCGTTTCTTGGGCCTCAGAAGCATATTGTAATTTGACTTAGGAATATAAGGGATTTAATTTCATCTACATGTTTTACCAGACTTTGTTGCCAATATTTTTATATAATGAATCTTTCATTATGGCTCAAGATATGGTTTCAGTTATAGAACTTCATTTCCTGTAAACATATAACTGTCCGCAAAGACATTCGGTCTTATGTAGACAAAATCTTAAATTTGCCGCATATCGTATATACTTAAAAAAGCTAATTTGAATTTGCCGTAGCTTTCAGCCTTTCGGTCTCCCTCAGTGGCATATATAGTATAATGCCAATAATATACATGTACATAGCTATAGAAAAAGTATATACTGTAACATTTCTTTCAGGACGATGTTTGGAAGCCAGATCTAGTTCTAGCCAATTCAGTTAAATCATATGAAAGTCTTGGACATGAAACTATTTTGGTTGAAAGTTTTGTTTACGGTGAGATTAGGTGGTTCCCTCATGAGGTACGTGCATTTTATTACTCGCAAGAATATTTTTTTTTTTAAATCACCAGATATCAACTACATCAACTATAAACATACATTGTACTTAATCATGTAGTAATGCGACGTGACTCCAAATAAGGTTACAAAATCTTTAAAAAATCAAATCTATTTTTTAAGAAACATATAAAAACTTATATTATCACAATCCAGATGAAAACTTTAGTGCAAACTATAACAGAATGTACTATTTTTACCTCCAAGTTTTGTTATGAAATAAACGTACTAAATTTGTGCATTGTCAGTAACATCAGCTTCTTTACATAGAATATTCAACTGACAACATGTATATCAATATTCCAGGTGTTTGAAACGGCGTGTGATATAGACATGACTTATTACCCATATGATATACAAACTTGCGAAATAAAGTTGATGTCGTGGAGCTACACTGCAGTAAGCAACTTTTAATGATAAAACAATCGCTTGCAAATAAACGTAACCCAAATTGACCACATAATGCTACCTTTACTATTTTTATCCCAATATTTCTTATAACCGCCAGCTTGTATGTAAATAATGTCGTCTTCTCTGCCCTTTCCGTCAAACTTCGAAACACAAGCTCGAGCACAATAGTAAGAATACACATGACGGATACGATATTTCGGTCTAACCTACGCTAAGAAGTTGAACATGTTAATAAAAAGTTATTCAATGATGGGTGTTGATAACTAGATTTATAAATAGATATACTCATAAAAGTAAACTTCATTGTTTATGTGCTTACGAGTATGGTTGCACAAACCGAAAGTGCATCATGTCTACCTTTTGACATCAGTTCGGATTTGGTTAAAATTGTGGGCATTTTTAAACTGATAAAATTGCCAGGCATATGTTCAGACATAGTTTTACTGAAATATACTTTATTTTCCTTTGGATGTCAAATACTAGTATGTACAATAATAAAAACACTATCACTGATTACATCCTATGTTTTTGTTTACATATAACACCACGTGGTATCCGTATTAAGTCCGAGGTTATTATCAATAATAGCCGAGATGTTCTGATTGTGTGAAGAACGCGTATGTCGTCACAGCAAAAATTCATGCACGACCGTGCCATGTCGCCTATATGCGATTTGAACAAATTATTGAAGATTGTTGGCTCTACCATAATACCTGCACTGAAATAATCTTTTGTTGTCTTTGTTGGTGTTGGGTTTTATTTCGCACCAACACAGTGAAGGGCATGTTGAGACTTTCCAGTTATTATAGGTACTTCAGTAGAACCACCGACGCTCAGTAAGCTAGCTGGATAGCTAACTCCCAAGTCCCTCTCGAGATTTGAGCACATATGTTTTTTCTAACTTTAGATAATAAAACCTTTGAACTTGGAAGTAGCGGAAGGAACTTTATCAAAAATACAATAAGTAATTTTTTTTCTAATTTCGGATCATAAAAAAAGAAACATTCTGACAATAAATCGATCATCGATCATAAATCGTTTCATGTTTTTCAATAACGAAATAATGATAAAATATTAAATAGGAAATATTCTGACAATAAATCGATGAAATCGTTTCATGTTTTAATGATAAAAATGTTAAAAGCAGTGTCACGGTATGGACATATAAATCATTTTCATTGATTTGTTTTGTTTTGTTTTCAATGACAAAATTTCAAACGCCACATTTTATCTAAAAAAATAATTGAAAACAAATAAGAGCATGATGGCATTATTTACAAAACCATTAAATATTTAACATGAATTCTACCAAAAGCTGTTATAAATTTGAAATGATAGATTCTAGTTGTCCATACCCTTGACATAATAGGGTGAGTATCGGATCTGTAATCCAGAATTCGCCGATTTGATCTCCGATGTAGGATTTGTGGTAGGTCACTTGCAAAGAAATAAGTAATTACTAGTAAGTTTTCCAGGAAGGCCGTTAAGGAGGACCTCGATGTGTTATAAAATGTGTTAAACTCGGCGTAAAAACAAAATTGAAGCTAATGTGTTGCTCAAATACCCTTGAATGATATATACACTACTGTGTTGTGGATTTTTTGTCTAATTGCAGATTAATCTAACCGCAGTATCTAATAATGTGTTGTTAACCTATTACGATGCCAGCCCTGTATGGGAAATCCACGACACAAGTGTAAAACATTCAGAAAGATTGGGCGTGGATGTCCTTATTTATGAAATAAAGTTGAAGCGGAAACCCCAACACGCACTGATGACATTATTTCTTCCAGTTCTGTTAGTAAATATTCTAGGACTTTTCGTGTTTGCAATACCTAACGGTGGTAACAGATCAGGATACGCGGTTACAGTATTCCTAGCTTTCTCCTTCTACTTGACCATTGTAGATTCTGTTATGCCTCCGCATTCCGAGAAGATACCGCTCTTTTCGATATATCTAGTTGTTCAAACTGCCCAGTCAACAATCATCACAATTTTATCTGTACTTTTAACGAAAGCAGAATTAATGGACAAGGACACGGCAGTACCACGTTTTCTTGTGTTTCTCGTTAAAATTAGCAAAGTATTCTGTAAGAAAAATACCAAATCTAACAAGGTCCATACAATTGAAAGCATTGAGACAGAAGCAACTTCATCTTCGGATAACATTACCGATAACAACAAGGAAGCCAAAAATGTCACGGAAACAACACACTTTACTTGGGACATGGTTGTCGACGCCGTTGATAAAATAGCAGCAATATTCTTCACTTTAACTTTAGTTTCTACTTCTGCAGGTTTCTTTTATGCAATCTTTCGTGAAAACAAATGACAGATTCGTTTAATGAAACCTATAAAAATTGAATATGAAGTAAGTTTTATCTTAAACTAGATTATTCGTTGTTCCATCAATCACTTGTTAATCTACATGTTTTGACGAGAGAGAACTAAAAATGTTTTCTTAATAATGAACTGAAATAGGGACTACATCCGATTTTCTATCCAAATTGTCGAAAAATAAAATAGTGCTTTTTACTGTAGAAATTTTGCGAATTTCGGCGTATTGATACCACGAGGATAAGCCTTCATGAATACAAGTTTGCGTTAACGTTGAACATATACTTTTTTTCAATTCTGTCATTTATGCATGGACATTTTGTAATAATATATATAACATAACAAGACATGTCTTTATAAGTGTATGAATGTTTTCTACATTTAACACGATTACTTTTCTGTTAACACTGTCGCTTTTTCCAGTTGACTGATTTACGAAACTATGTATATGTACTGTTAAAATGTTTATTTATGTAAACTAAAACTGGACGAACGGCTTACTATCTTGAAAGTTATTTTCTGTCACTTATTTTTACAAAAAAAATACTGCCGTAAATTTTACAAGTCACGAAAACTTCAACAAGTCGAATCTGACGCATAAAAATCATTAAATTGATATTTTTTCTTTAAACAGCTATATAAATTACTGCTGATTATAAATATTGTTTACAACACATGTATATGTACACGTATATTCACTTTATAAAACTAATGTGAGCATAGTACAATGCATGATAAAACTTCTCGACAAGGATTTAATTTCATTCTTTAGAATTTCTTATTTTATAATGTTTCATCCAGGAACGCATGATTTATCTTTTAGTAAAAAATTTTGATTGCAGAAATTTATTAAAACCTATGAATATCTTTCTGAATTTATTGAATTTGAATAAAATAATGCACAAATTATGTTTGGGAAGTTGCATTCCCTATTACTGGTCAAGATAATTTCGTCTTTTCTGCCAGTAATTCACTATATATGACACTATATATTCATATTGTATATACCTGTAAATATTTTATAGCTTTAAAAGTAACACATCTTATCTGTGTGTACAAAGAAAGGTTTATTTTTTTACAAATATCAAATTTGAGCAAAATATATCTTTGTTAAACCAGGCCAATATAAATATCCCGAAATTTGATACATAAATAGGTATAAGTAATAGCATAAATATGTTTTAGCAATTTTACTACAAGAACAAACCATACACATGTCATTTTATGCGGGGCAATAAAATCGGCTGCAATTTTCAAATGTGATTTATTTCATTCACAAAAAAGACATATCTTTTTAAGTGTAAGAATGTATTCTACATTTAGCACGATAACTTACCTGTAAACACTGTCACTGTTATAATCCATTGTTTTCCACTTGATTGATTTACTAAACCATGTATGTGCACTGTTAAAATGTTTATTTATTTATACTACGCATTTTGATAAAACAGGACGAACGGCTTACTTTCTCTAATGTTATTTTCTGCCACTTTTTTTACAAAAATAGCAGCCGTAAAGTTTACAAGTCACGAAAACTTTAACAACTCTAAAAGTGACGCATAAAAATCATTAAATAGATATTTTTCTTTAAACAAAATACAACTATATATATTAATGCTGATTATAAATTTTGTTTACAACACATGTATATGTACGAGGGATGATCAAAAATTAACCGGACTTTGTAAATGATTCGTTACCTGTTAAATGAATTTACATAAAAATACACGGAACATAAATCGGAATCTATTCCCTAAATGATACAAAAAATACCAACAAGAAATATAAACAAATAAAAAAGTTATGCAGTTAGTGTCATGTACATGTAAAGCAATGTGGCGCACGGTATAACTTTGAAATTGACGTTAACGACGTCACAAGCGTATTTTCCCTAACGGAGCAGTTTTTTACTCATTCACAGAGTATGCCAATAAGTGGAACAGTCATATTGTTGATGCGGCGGATCCACTGCCTATATATATTTCTGTACTAGTCGGTATCATATTGTATTGAAAAGGAATGGATGTTGATAAAGAACTCCTGTAATGACGCAAATTTCCGTTCTTTCCTTCTGTAACTTGATTGCTGGAAAAATTGCACATGCAATAAACTATATTTTGTACATGTATATTGAGTTTATAAAAATTAATGTGAACATAGTACAATGTATGATAAAACTTCTTGACAAGGATTTACTTTCATTCTTTAGATTTTTTTCATTTTATAATGTTTCATCCAACACTTTATTTATCTTTTTGTAAAATACTTTGATTGCAGAAATCTATTGAAAACTCGGAAATATTTGCTGAATTAATTGAATTTGAATAAAATAATGCACAAACTATGTTTGGGAAGCTGCATTCCCTATTACTGGTCAAGAGACTTTTGTCTTTTCTGCCAGTCATTTTAATGACACTATATATTCATACTGTATATACCTGTAAATAGTTTATAGTTTAAAAAGAAACATGTCTTATATGTGTACATGTTTATTTTTTTACAAATCACACATTTAAGCAAAATATATCTTTGTTAAACCAGAGCAATATAAAGTAGACTGAAATTTGATACATAAATTTGTATAAGTAATAGCATACTTGTTTGATCAATCTTACTACAAGAACAAACCATACACATGTCATTTTATGCCGGGAAATAAGATCGGCTGCAATTTTCAAATGTGATTTATTTTACTAAAAAAAAAGAAAGAAACATTTTGTTATTTCATGAACGTCAATTTTTTACTGAAGAAGACTAAAGAGAAACGTTTGTTTTTATTGAAATAATTATATATTTATTTCACTCAATTTTAAAATTAGAGAACAATTTGTTTTTGTTTGTTTCTTTCTTTTTTGTGTAGTTTTTAATGTATGTTTTATGTTTTCTTTGGTTTTAATGCTGCACTTTAATATGTAAATACATTACTGGTTATTGTCGACATTTGAATGTGTTCATGTTATACTTATTTCCATTGTAACCTATCCTTTCCGATATTACAATATGTGAATGTGATAAACAGACGCAGTTTGTTTCTCTAAAGTTCAGAATAGTCTCAAGAGCAAAGAACATCAATTTAATTAGTGTAAATTGCCGAATGTCGAATGAAAAATGTACTAAAATATTCCTAAACATCCCTGAGACTTTATTAAATATACAGGGTTTTTTCAACACAAAATCAGTTCGTAAGTTTTCTAGATTAAAAAAGCATTGAGATGAAGTGCGGGACACAATTTTAATACTATTTGTAAATAACTAAAAATAGTTAATTCAATGTTCGAAAATGTAGATTAAGTCAAATGTCGCAGAGCTAGGACGACATAAACACGTTGAAATATTAAACATAAAATGACAAAGAATTAATAAAATTTAAGAAAAAAGAAGACAATGACTACAGCAATCAGTTTGTGATGTTGAGACATTATATGAAGATGGTCGCCACTGGAAAAAGAAACCCTCCCAGCCATTTTCATCTTAGATACATACTTGTCATAGCAAACAACAATTTTGTAAGAGTTTATATCGGTGTATAAGTTTACATACTCCCCTTTATAGAATACGATACCATTTTCCAGGGTTACTATACTATTTTCACAAGTGTTTGCCGGAATTATTTCCAAATCACAGAACTGTAGAGTAGTCATGGCGATTGGATATGGACATGCAGGCGTCTTGTCGTCAATTAACAGTAGAAGTTCCGATATTTTTCCCAATGTCATTGTATATTTAACGTTCTCATTAACTTCTACTCTGATCGGAAAATCTTCTTTCTTCTCTATGCTGTTGTAAAATGATATTTTACTAGTTAAAATTTCGTAATCTTTATATATCGACGTCCGTTGTCTGATGTGCTTTGTCATTTTGACCATAACTGCGATAAAATAGCATTCCATAGCAACGCCGGTAACTTCTTCATTACATATTGCCTCTGCTGTTTCCTTATGGTGCAATACAAAACGACGGGCTTCCATAAGAACTTCGTTGTCGTTAAATTTGATTGTTTTATATAAAAATCTTAGATGATAAGACAAACTGGCACCGGAAATTTGCAAAACAAACGGCCTGCAAGAATTTCCAACTTTCTTGTGCCCGAAAGGGCAAGTTTTTTTTATGCACTCGCTCTGTAAAAGTAAACGGAATTCGTTTGCTTAAATTCAAGATAAAATCTAATTTTCGATGCAAGAATTCGTATCTTAGCAATATTAAAATAATTTCTTTTCATTGCATCAATATTAAGAAAAATGTTAGCAATTATAAAAAGATTTTAATATCTCCGAGTATAATACATATTAATCATCTTACCAGTTTTTGGTTATTCAACTTTCCGTTTGGACATTGGCCCAGACTGTATGATCCTTCCTCGGTTTCCATTGACAATAAAGCTGAATCAGTAATTATTGAAATCTTGCCTTGTCTGTTTTACATATTTCGCTGTAAATAACAAGCCTCTAGATTTTCGTTGCAAGCAAGACAGTAAACATTTTTATACACATCTTTATAACCAATGACCGGGTTGTGTAATTCTTTACAAGCATCTTGAAATTTGTGGGGTAATCTAAACCTGGGACAATTTGATATCATATTTCTATCATCAATGCAAATTTGGGCTGTTTTAGACGGGGGATTCCATAGGAGGAGCCTTACGTCTTTGAGAAAAGATAAAAAAAAATATTTTTTAAACTTTCCTTTTACATATCTTGTTGCACTTCTCAAATAGTTACATGTACTCATTGACCATGTACATGTAGAGAAATTATCTGGCAATTGGTATAATTACAATAATTCAGTATTTTGTATGGAAGTCAAAATAATACTGCTCACATTTTGCTACCTTTACAACACATGACTGTTTGTTCAGTGTTACTCTTTTCAGTTGTTAAACATTTACAATGCTCTAAATTACGGAATGCCGTTAGGGCCATCGCCTATGAATGTGTTGATCTAAAACGCGATAGTCGATAGTACGATGGTGAAAACGCGAAATCACGAAACTACGATGGTGAAAACGCGAAAGCACGATGATGAAAACGCGATAGTACGATGATGAAAACGCGACAGTACGATACTACGATGATGAAAACGCGATAAACTATCGTGTTTTCACCATCGTACTGTCGCGTTTTCACCATCGTAGTTTCGTGATTTCGCGTTTTCATCATCGTACTGTCGAGTATCGCGTTTCAGATCAAACCATTCATAGGCGATGGCCCTAACGGCATTCCGGAATGCCGTTAGGGCCATCGCCTATGAATGTGTTAATCTGAAACGCGATAGTCGATAGTACGATGGTGAAAACACGAAATCACGAAACTACGATGGTGAAAACGCGATAGTACGATGATGAAAACGCGATAGTACGATGATGAAAACACGACAGTACGATGGTGAAAACGCGATAGTACGATGATGAAAACACGACAGTACGATGATGAAAACGCGATAGTACGATGGTGAAAACGCGATAGTACGATGATGAAAACACGACAGTACGATGATGAAAACGCGAAATCACGAAACTACGATGGTGAAAACGCGAAATCACGAAACTACGATGGTGAAAACGCGACAGTACGATGGTGAAAACACGAAAGTTAATCGCATTTTCATCATCGTAGTATCGTACTGTCGCGTTTTCATCATCGTACTATCGCGTTTTCATCATCGTAATTTCGCGTTTTCACCATCGTAGTTTCGTGATTTCGCGTTTTCACCATCGTACTATCGACTATCGCGTTTCAGATCAACACATTCATAGGCGATGGCCCTAACGGCATTCCGTACTAAATACATCATTAAAACATTATTGAACACATGTTTGACCTTTCTAAAGAATTACAAAATTATTTATCTCTGACACATTATATGTGCTTTTAAGATTTTAAATATTTTTTACCAGAGATTCTTTTACCTATACTCTTATTCTATAGATTAATTACTAAGAACAGAAAATAATGTAAAATGTACTAGTCACATATTTAGTTACACACAACTTGACAGCAAATTATACATTTTTCAATATAATAAAATACAAAAAGGAAAACTGTTTCTCTCTGTAACCAAAGAGAAATCATAAATATTGTAAACTTCAGACTCATACTCTTATACCTTTAGCATTAATGGCCTCTGATGGCTGAATTCTAAGGTTGTTATAATTTATGTACTTTTACAGTCAAAATGAGGTAAATATTTTTCAAGGAATTCTTCTTATAAACACAAAACAAATAAATTTAACGATATGACAATAAGTTAAATTCAGTATTTGACCTTGATGGTCAGTCATCTCAAGGTCAATGTCATATATGAATTACTTAAAGGGACTCCACTGAGGCTTTTGACATGACCGGATTGGAAATAATTTTTCAAGATTGATTATATGATATTCTATTTGATGTAGATCTCAGAAAAAAACCTATTTGCAAAAATTTCAGATCATGCATGCACTCGCTCTGTTTTCCCAGAATGATTACTTGAACAGTGTAAAATGTCCCAAAAATGAACAGTGTTGCCGAGCTTTTGATTCATACATGTATCGGGAAGAATAGAATAAGAATAGCACAAATATACAATTTTCAATGTATTTCTAAATATATTTCTTAACAGTATGTGCATATCATTCTGGACACAAGGAAAAACAACAGCATTTATTGCAAAAAAGCTGGTATACTGCTTTTGTACCGGTGTAGCGTGAGATTCGTCAGACCCGTGAAAAATGTAAGATCTTACGAATCTCACGGGAGGGTCGTGAAAAATGTCAGACGTGAGAAACGTAAGACTATTTTAGTGGAGAACATTTGCTGTTGCAATTAAATTAAATACTGTCAATATTTCATTGCATCAATAAAGTAATGGTTAAAGCGAAGGAGTTTGACTGTTTTTACGAGTAAATAATAACAATTTTAATCAATGTTTCGGCTTTAAAATAGCCGCTCGGATGTTCATGATTTTCTATAAATTAATTTGGATCTTTATATTTTGCATAGATCTACTATGAAGTAAATATGAAGTAACTAATGGACCACTCCTTATGTTTTTAAAATAAAAACATACAGTAGTGAATGTTGCTGTCCATCTATGAGTGAATTACACAAATGCCGAGTAGTAAATTGAAATCATCTTGTTCGGCCCTAAATGAACTCGACCGAGTCGATCATCTCGGCCACGATCTGCATCCGTTCAAATAATCCTTATGATCTGTTAAGAAATTATCAACAGACGTTTTGTGATAAATAATAACACCAGCGGGTATTAATTAATTTTACATAGGGTAATACTTGAACAGGCTGGTGCTTTAAACCTATAGATACCACACTGTGACAGACCCAGCACAGTGTTGGGATAGTGTAAAAAGGTAATTCTAAAAAAAAAATACTGTATATATAATATATAGACTTTATTATATATACAGTATATATATTTTTTTAGAATTACTTTTTTACACTATCCCAACACTGGGCTGTGTCCCTGTGATAGATACCTTTTATCACAGACACTTGGGGTGCCTTTAAAATCCAAATAAGATATATATCTTTGTCAATCCCAGCACATGTACTGATCATATATGTAAAAAAAATTAATATAAGCTGTTTTGAAAAAAAAAATCATATTTCAAGTCCTAAAATAATACACACACACGAGCTCCACATCCCAAGTGTCTGTGCCTTTTAACTGCACTGTGCAGTCCTATAAACTTACATGCTAGAAGATCTTTCGTTTTAGCAGAGGAGATCTACACATTCTTTCAAGCATCACTGGTTGCAGAATACACTATTGCAGGAATGATTGGGTACCAAATTTATTTTAAGCACCAAACTATAGGTGCTCAACATTTTATATTTCCAAATAATGTATAACCCCCAAAAACATGTTTCAATCATAAACATGATCTTTAGACTTGTAATCAAGTTTTCACTTTTCAAGTCATTACAGTCAGGTAATAAACATTATAAATTATAACTGAAGAAATAGAGGATAGCCAAGTTTTTTCTATAAATACAATATTTATTTTCATTGCGTGGTATAAACAAATATTTCATGAGTGGTGGTTGCCACAAGTGAAACATGATAATTTTCATACTACAAACTATTTATAGAAAATACTTAAATTTACTTGTTTATCATATGCATTTCTCTTTTTTGACATCACAATATGAAAGACTAACTCGGCTGAATATAGCAGAAATTAGTCTGGCAAGACACCGGTGAAAATATGTTTCACTGCAGTGGAAAATATTTTTTTTGCAGTGAAAATAAGGAAAGTGAAAATAAGCATTTAATTTCATCAATATTTCTCATCATTTTATTTATAAGTATGTAACAAAGAAACATAACCTGGAAATACCATATTTCCAGCTTGGAAAGAAGTGCACATCTTCTCTTCGAAATGTTCTTTTATATTCGTTTCTGCCGGGTACTTATACATACCAGTCGAATACCAAATATTAAATAAATACCCAGATTCTTTCATATATATAAAAACACAAATCAGCAAAACAGTTGTACAAAAATTAATTTTATCAATAATTAATATATTAATTTTAAGTAAGTTATTTTACTGTTTACTATCTTTAGGGGGGCGGGATATAGTGGGTTTATAATAAAACTGACACTGGAGAAGTCATATGGCAAGTTTCAACCATAACTGGAGTGAAGAAGGAACATACACTTAGACATCATTTCTGGCTTGCACCAGAATAAAACTTATAATATAAGTATACTTAGACATTTTATATACTTTATATTTATCAGTATTTGCCATAGATGCTAACTGCTTGCTAGATAGTCTCAAATTAAGAGTATTTTTTTTCCTTATCAGATCTGAATTATCCATGCTAGAGGTATTGGTAAACATGTCACAACAACAATTTCTTGCATATCAGACAGGATAATCTACTGTTTGCGCGGGTGCTAAAACACCTTGCTTACACCCCTGGCTTTAAAGGGAATTTCTAGCTCACGGGTAACTGTTTACAGAAAACTCTGCAGAGCATATTGCCGAAAACAATTATGCTTAAGCTAGATGTTCAGATCTGTACTGACAGCTGGTGTAAGATTTTTATGTTATAACCAGTATGACTGGTTCAAGTTTGAATACATTCAGTGGTTTGTAGCAACCAAAGTTTAATGCAAAATCATTAAAACAGAAATTTGCACATTTCACCTAGAGAAAAATCCTTTTTAAGCTATCAAGCACTTTGAATATTTAAATAATAATATTAATAAAATTATAGATTAGTAATATGCACATTTTTGTAGTTTAACTGATCTGTTTAGTCACACTTGTTTTGTCTAAGTATAAATCATTTCCATAAATAAATGACTAAGTTATGAATCATTTCCATAAATAAATGACTAAGTTAAGAAAATGTAAGCGAAATTCAATCATCCGACCTGGATGGTCAATGTCATTTAACATTTGTGCGTATATTTAAAATGACCCAGCTACGCCCCTGACAATGAGTGTCAATAAGAAAATTTATAATATTTGTGTACACATTAACAAATGACAACAATCATTTTAATTATTCAAAGTCAAATTAAATGGAACTAAATCTATAAGTATTAAACCCCTGTACCTGATGCCGGCTCACCACGGCGAGCCGGTATTACGTTAGGATTTTACTGAGAAACAACCTAAAACTCCGAATCCATCCAAAAATTTAATCGAAGCTTGGCTTCCAGCTTTCTACAAAATTTATCTATCAGGGCTAGGATCCAAAATTATTTAGCCAATCAAATTTAATCTTACATAGCGTCAAAAAACCTTCAATTTTCACGCCATTTTTAAAAAGCAGCAAGTATTATTTTGAGCGCAAAGATATAATGATGATTAAAATGTTTGTTTTCATGAATTCTTTTCAATAAATCATATTTACACTGACTATTGATTTCGCGATTTCACCTGTTCCTCTGTAGTAAGTTTTCGTTTGGTTAATTAACATAAGTGTACATCTGTTCTGTGCATTTTTTCTTTTTCCTTTTTTCCGGTCATTTAATCCTTTCCGGTATTAAGTGTATATATTTACTGGCCGGGATCCGGGACGCCCCGGATTGGCCGGGATCCGGGATCGTATAAGATATAGAGGAAAAAATAATAAACTATATTTGTGTTGATTATTGTCGTAATGAAAGGCCATTAAACGTTAAGTTTTTTTTAATGTATGTAATGAACGTTAAATTAATTAAACTTAGGATATAAATATATTTAGAGCTATTTATTAACAAACTTAAAATGCGGAAATCACAATACTTATAATTATACGCCTAATTAATTGGAAAAATCAAAGACTACATTCTTGAATTGGTCAAATCCCGGGACCCCTTTATGTTTTAATGCGATCCCAGCTTTTCTGAAAACTATATTCTTGAACTGGCCAATTCCTGGAATCTCTTTATATTTTAATACGATCCCGGCTTTTCTGAAAACTAAATTCTTGAACTGGTCAATTCCCGGGATCCCTATATGTTTTAATAGGATCCCGGCTTATCTGAAAAACATCTTAGACTGGTCAATTTCCGGGGTCCCTATATTTTTTAATAGGATCCCGGCTTTTCTGGCTGAATTGATAGACAACTTGTGTTTACTTTAGGACTTGTGTCTGTCACTCACTCCAATACTAAATAACATATTTCGACTTAACTTCGTATAAAGAGACATCTTTATGAATTCTACCTATCTAACATTTATTTGGGCAAGGTCAACAGGCCATACAGTAAATGTGCATAGACATAGGGACTTCATTCTATCTGTTTACATGCATCTTCATATATACTCATATTCCTCTTTCTTAAACTGAGAGAACTGGCTTCCATAACTTTATGTCACTTTTATTTTGATGTTCGCTGAAGTCTCTTCAGCTAACAGAACTGTCATTTTTACATTTAAACGCACCCCTGGAAAAAAATTACGAAGCGAGTCGCTACTAGCTTTTTTAAAAGCTAACCTTGTGTTTTATTTAATCTAACTGTTATACGACTAAACAATTAGCATGGTCAATGAGGATCATTTATCAAAGGGGAGTAACTATGTGTAATTATTACAACAATAATGAAGTCATATATTAAGGTTTCTTTCTCCAGACTGCATAAATTCCAAATATTTGTTGATGTGACTCACTGTCTGATACAAAAGTCTTCATAACAAATATCTTAGATTTTGGCATTATAATTTTACACAAAGCTTAATTGATTGTTTTACTGAAGTATTTTAGTCTATAGAAACTTAGTGAGCCCAGGGTGGTCCAGGGGGTATGTCAGACTTACAGAACGTTTGTAGAGACTCACAAGGAGATGCTTCATGCAAAATACCTTGAAATTTTAGAGAAGAAGATTTTTTTTGAAATTTTTACTTTATTTGAGGACCATCTAAGAATCATTCCTGTAAAAATTGGTCGAAATCCATCATGTGGTCTATAGTAGCGTTTTTTTTAATAAATTGAGGACAACAACAAAGGACAGATGACAAAATATAGACATACTGCTAACCAAAAGATCTGACACCTCTGAGCACTTTGTGCTCATGTGGGCTAGAAAGGGGGTATAACTCTGCAAATATGCTTAGCAGACAGAAAGTACCCATATACATGTAGCATGAAACAACCTATTACTTTTTAACTTCAAATATTATATATGTTCCTTATCATCACTCACATAATATGGGACTCCAGTTATTTTTCTTACTTAATAGAAAGGGACCTTAGATTTAGGTAAAAATTATTGCTAAAATTTCCACTTTGGGTAGAAAATCAGCTGGTGTACATAAGGAAAACTGCATTATTTCAAAGAAAAATTCAATTGTACTCTAGCATCAATATTTCTAGAATTAGCTCCCCTAAAGCCTAGTATAAGTTACTCTATACATGTTTTTACTCTAAACATAACTTGAATTTACTTCTTTTTTCAGGGATACACTTCATTAATATAATCAAAGTCCCTTAGCCTTGGTGCTACAGAAATAAGTGTTGATTAATGAAAAAAAATAAATATTTAAGCGAAACCTGATTCAAACTTTGTTGCTTTAATTTAATAAATATTAGACTGCTGCATTATCTTACTACCTGAACCATACTAGGGATAGTGGTTCACAAAATGTGTGTTTGATAATAACTTACTAATAAATATAAAAGGGGGGGATTTCGACCCTCTACCAGCTTGGGTCGGGTCAAATGGGCACAGGCCAACTTGGCCCACTTTTGAAAAAAAACATAACTTTTTCTGATAACTGCAAGCTGTTTCAAACTTTTTTCCTTGACATGTCAAAGTCAAACATTCAGTATCAGGCATAATTTCAGTTTCAAAGTCAAACCAGCAATCAAAAATAAACATGCATGAAACAATTTGCTGATCACTTATAAATTCAATATAACAATCTGGTACATAGTAAATATTTACAAGTTCTCCAAGAAAATCGCCTGGCCTGTTTGTTATGTTTATCTAAATAATATGACGTGAATATCGATGATGCCATTTTGGAAATTATTTATAAATTGTGACGTCACTTCATTAAGTTGGTGCTTAAAACTTAACTATTCGCTATCTAATCTGTTCGTAATTGAAAATGAATAAAATAACAAATAGACTTGTCAGGATATTAGATAAAATTGTTGGATTAAAGGCTAATAAGCTATTGAAACAAGTCTGTTAAAATGGGGGGAGCTTATTTTTGATATCAGGTTACTAACCTGATATCAAAAATAATTATCAGTCAAGTGTTATCGAGCAGTTATCATCGCAGTTGCATGATAAAAATTAATATAATACAAATGTGTTCCCTTCAAAATGATGCTTTTTGTTTGTAAAGTGATCTTCAATAAAAAAAGAAATATAAACTTGTTTACTTATTATATAAAATATTTTTAAATGTTTGTTATTTATCTTGTATACATAAAACAACATGTAATGCATTTATCAACAGGCAATGTATTTTGCAATGTCACAAGGATGGAGTGTAATGAATTCATATATACCAAATCATTGAAAACTCTATTACCAACAAGAGCGATAAGTAATCACATGTGTCGCCTCATGATGGCCAATTTCATGTTGGGACAAAGTTTGTGACAGACGGACAGACAGACGGACAGTGCACAACTAGACTTGGTACTGATAATTCCTGTAAAGTTTGGATAAAATTGCACCAGCAGTTTATGAGGAGTAGTCCGGACAAGCTTTTGCGTATCTGGCAACACACAGAAAAAAAAACACCTTTTAATCAAAGGGCCATAACTCAGCCAAAAATCATTCAACCGGAAAACCCGTGCAATATGCGCAAGAACTTGAGCTACAGATCAATCCTGTAAAGTTTCATTGAAATTGCATAAGTGGTATAAGAGAAGTAGTCCGGACAAACTTTAAAATTAAAAATTATTAAAGGGCAATAACTCAAACAAAAATCATTGAACCGGAAAATGCTGACAATATTCACAACTAGACTTGGTACTTATCATTCCTGTAAAGTTTGAATGAAATTGCACCAGTAGTTTATGAGGAGTAGTCCAACCAAGCTTTTGTGTATCTGGCAACACACAGAAAAAGAAACCTTTTTATCAAAGGGCCATAACTTGGCCAAAAATCATTCAACCAGAAAACCCTTGCAATATGCGCAAGGACTTGAGCTACAGATCAATCCTGTAAAGTTTGATTGAAATTGCATAAGTGGTATAAGAGAAGTAGTCCGGACAAACTTTAAAATTAAAAATTATTAAAGGGCCATAACTCTGACAAAAATCATTGAACCGGAAAATGCTGACAATATGCACAACTAGACTTGATACTGATTATTCCTGTAAAGTTTGGATGAAATTGCACCAGTAGTTTATGAGGAGTAGTCCGGACAAGTTTTGTGACGGACGGACAGACAGACAGGCGGACATATAGACGACGGAGAAGTGATCCCTATATGTCGCCACTACTCCGTAGAGGCGACACAAAAATGTAATAATAATTTAAGAAAACGTCTTTCAACGTTTGTGAATAAGTCCATTTATCCTGCTACTGTCTATATCATCAGCTGGATAAAGCTTTGCCGGATAAACTTATCTATCTCCAGTCATTACGTCATATGATTACGTCACGTGTTTAGCAGCAAAACAAAACTACATATAGATGCTATTTTATCAGGGAAAAAGAAGAATGAAACCATCTAATTATTATAAAAACATGATTAAAGCAGGATAAATCAAATACATGGTTGATGTCGGGATGAAGAAGGTTATCCGGTTCGCTGCAAAAGTGAATCTTGGTTCGCTAAAGCTCGCCAAGATACACTTTCTCGCTCACCGGATAAACCATAGGCACTTGGTTTCGGGATAAAAAGCCTTTTGAAGGGTTTGTAGGACTCAAATTTGATTGAATGTAACGATTTTTTAACGTAGATGTCTCGATTCTAAATTCGACATTTTTCCGATATTACTAAAAAAACACAAGGTAGCTCAGTCGCCATTTTTATCCGCAACGGAAGTGGTGAATAATTTACCGTACACGTACCGTACCGAATCTGGTACCCGCGAATCGTATAGACAGCTGCTTGGAAACCGGGCACCGCTACTGTTTGCCTGGTGACATAAAGTGGCGCTAATTTTGAATTGCAATAAACAGACATTAAATTACCGATCTAGGTATATATTTACATATTAAAGGAACTCCACTGAGGTCCAAAAAGCAATAAAACATAACATGCTACTTTATTACACAGATCAAGTTTGGCACTAAAAGAGAAAGATATACAATGGATAATTCTGGAATATACTCAGAAATAATTGAAAATCGTTTTGCTATTCGTAGCCCATTTTGTGTGTAAAGTGTTTCAACCATTTTCATTTTTTTATTATTTTTCATAAAATAACTATGAATGATCCGAAATTTTCCACAACCTTAAAAATCAAATGGAACATAAATGCCGAAAAAAATTTCAAGTCCTGTCTATTCAAAAACACCAGTTGAGTCCCTTAAATGATACTTAGCAGGAATGAAGACTGACTTGGAGGCATATTTATAGTAACATGAAGAAGCTAAACAGGGCTCTATTGTCATCTGTTGTGACAGGAATAATAATCAGAATTATAAAATTATTGAAAAGCAGGAGAAATAGATTTTTTAAATTAATATTCATATTGATTATAGCTCTTATTGAATAATTTTTCAACCAAACTATGCATGGGGATTGAAACAAAGACCTAACTTGGCAATGAAAAAGGAACTCTTATAAAAAATAAGATAAATTTCATAAATTGACAGCAGCTGTTATATAAAGAATTATAATTTATAGAAATGTTGTGATTATCCAATGTCACCAACTTGCCGCATCCTAAATATTCCATGTAGGACCTTGGTGGGTAATAAATATGAAAATGTCATAAATGTCTGAGATTATTGCCCGCACAAGGTTGAATATGAATCTGTATGGGTTCTTAAGTTGTATTTCATATGGGAACCATGTTGTTCCTGTACGGGTTTGCCAAGATTCAGCAAATATGGACTGGTACTCTAATGGAAATGCTTGCTTTAACTCTTAATTTAATTTTCTGGGTTCAAGTTGTAGCAGTGATATGAATGCTTACTTTTTAGCTCCACTATTCAAAGAATAAGGAGAGCTATCCTTACCTCCTGAGCATTGGCATATTAACCACTGACATGTTGAAGTTTTTGTACCACCTCAAGTCCACTGACATATGATATTGAACTTGTGCAGAGTCCATTGACACATGGGTTTGAAACTATGCAGACTTGTTCACCATCAAGCCCAAAACCTGTACACATGGAGGAGGTAACAAGCATTGTGACAGAATTATGCTCCTTTATCTAATTTTTTAAATTGTATAGAATATTCTTCTTCGTTAATTTCATCATTATCCAGGTTGTTACTATACTATCAAGTACTGAAAATAGTAAAGTTTGCTTGTCCAATTGATAGCTCTTGTTTTATTATTTTGTTGAAGTGTATACATGAACTCAATAATCTTGATTAAATAAAAATATATTTTCAAGTCTATATTGAGGCAAAACACCTTCAAGAGTGTGATACCATATTCTTTCTTTCATGTGCACAAATAAACACAACATTGTGAAGGGCAGACTATTTATCTCTAAAATTAATATAATTATTTGACTGCATGAGCAAAAATCCTTTATATGTTCAATATTCAAATTATGTATAATCAGCACAATGTTGACACAACTAAACAGGTGAGTAAATTTCAATCCAAGTTAATTGGATCACAATATGAAATTTATAAAATAGATGTATTCTTAAAATATGAAATCATGTATTAAGTAAACTTTGTGTTTTCATTTGAAATTTCAGATAAGTCTTTCCAACTGAATCAGCAAATAAGAAAACAAATTTACATCTAACAATGAAATAATTAAATTGTCTTCTATAAACTTTTTTCTTTATTTTCTAAATAGAAAACTACTTAATATAAAATGCTGCTACTAACTAGCATTTTATAGTGATTGATAAAGCAGCCTTTATTTACCCAAAATGATATGATTTTATAATTATTCACACTAAAGAGCTGAAATTTAAGAATTATAGGCATTTCCTTAATTCACATGTATTAATATAGTACATCAATTTCCTGACTATTAATATATCACCAATTAAATTTATGATGAAGTCAGTTTTAAAAACTTCCTGCAAAGAAAGTAATATAACACTTTTGCATAGAGTATAAGCTCAATGGTTTTAAATTATTCCCAAAAATAATAAACATTTCTTGAGATGCATGTTAACAAATAGGTTATAATGCAGTCATTGTCTTAAATATTAAGACTTATCTTATGAAAATGACAATGTTGTTTTGATATATTCATATAAATAGTGAATTTTTATATTAGTTGAAAATTTAAAATGTTGCCTTTAACAATGAAACATTAACAAGTAATTGGTTCTGTTTCTACCAAGATAAGTGTACACTGTATTATTTTCTTCTTGCAAACTAACATATACACCAAGAATTATATACATATATAGTGTATATACAGATTCTGTGGATATAATTTCTTCATACTATCAGTTATTATAACAACAAATATTCTCCAGCACACCTTTATGTGTTTCCATTATTATCAGTATCAGTAGTTAACCTCATTTGCTATGACTTCAGGTTTTATATTTTGTGTAATTCATTAACAGAAATAACAAAAATATAATGAATTTCAAATCATAGCATAATGATATAAAATTATATATGTATGAGTCTTTGATGAAAGTATCTTTGGCAACATATGAACTACTCAAGGTCTTTTCCCTCTATGCAATCCAAGTAAAATCCCTTTTAAACCCATATGTACAAGACAATTTGGCACATAATTTGTATATTTTATGATTGAATACTTCATAGTTTGCTTATAGATTTAACAGCATCATTTGCAATATTCTAGACATTTATGATGTAATCTAAAATAAGTATAAAATTTGAATATCTTAATCAAAGGGAATAATAGACACATATTAATCAAATAGTTTTGAACATTTTTTTACAACAAAGCCATTTATTTTTGTAGGTTAAAAGATCATATATTTCAAAGTGAAAATGGTCAAGTGTATTTATCAGAAATAGAAAAAAAACTTAGAGGACAGTTCAGTACACAAGAAATTGGCAGGGCTATGAGAAAGGTGTTTAAAGGAACTATTATTTAATCTGTGCAAAATATTGAATTCTGGGCTAAAATTACCAAGTTATACATGGGCGTTGAGTGGAAAGGGAATGAAAACTTCCAAGAATTGAGGAATCAAGAATCTGTACCTGAAACAGAAAATTATGACAGCTCCGTGAAACAAGAATGTAATCAAAATATACAGCTAACTTTGTCAGACCATGAAAATATGAAACAAATATTAAATTCAGTCAACATTTATGAAAATTTAGCAGAAATCTTTAAGAAATTAAACTTGACAAACAAGCAAAGTATTCTCCTTAAATCACAAATGTGAAATGTGCAAGGTTATCCTCATAGCAGTCGGTGGAACCCCGAAGTCATCAGACTATGTTTATCCATTTATTCTCCGTCTCCTAAAAATTATTAATTCATCTCAAAAAGTGGATTTTTATTCTGCCATCTTCTTCACATATAAGGATATACATGTATAAAGTTGATCAGAAATCTGGCATTAATAAATTAATAATGTATATAATTATATACCTAGATCGGTAATTTAATGACTGTTATATCAAGTTGTTGTAATAAAGTTGCCATTTTTCCAAGTCCATCGTCACAGTTTATATGAATACAGCCTCTTTTGCTAAAAAATATCGTCTTTATTGCAATTCAAAATTAGCGCCACTTTATGTCACCAGGCAAACAGTAGCGGTGCCCGGTTTCCAAGCAGCTGTCTATACGATTCGCGGGTACCAGATTCGGTACGGTACGTGTACGGTAAATTATTCACCACTTCCGTTGCGGATAAAAATGGCGACTGAGCTACCTTGTGTTTTTTTAGTAATATCGGAAAAATGTCGAATTTAGAATCGAGACATCTACGTTAAAAAATCGTTACATTCAATCAAATTTGAGTCCTACAAACCCTTCAAAAGGCTTTTTATCCCGAAACCAAGTGCCTATGGGATAAACCTTCTCCATCCCGACATCAACCATGTATTTTCTATATATCAAAAATATGGTTCCAACAACAGAGAGTGATAAAACAAACCAATATATTAACACTGATAATCAGATTAATAAATTTTTTTTTAAGTGGGCCGAGTTGACTATGGAGTTGATCCGTGCCGAGTTGGAATAGGGCCGAGCTGACTCGAGGCCGAGTATGTTAGGGCCGAGCCGACACTTATTCAAATCAAATACATATAATTAGACAATATATCAGTAAACTTAAGTGTGCCATACCCCTAGATCTACAAATCTCGGCTGGCTGGTCGGCTAAAACAAAATTAAGAAACGAAAGGTTGAGCTACATACCGCCCATTTCTTAAAACAGACTGACATGGCCTACAGTACCTGTAAGCATTAATAATCAAAGTGCTGAAAGCACTGATGGGGGCGCAATATGTGCTAAATTCGAGATTTGTATAGCAATCTACTTTAGGTGTTCCAATCTGATATCATTCTTCTTTCAAAGTTGAATAAGTGCCCATTTTGTACACAATATAACAGTATCGCCTCCAAACTCTTTTGTCAAAATTGAAAATCATGTACCAAGAACATACTAACAAACCCAGGCAAAATGCATAATTGATATCATATATATCATGAATAAACATTTTAAATTATGACATTGGATTTTGTTGGGAAACTATAGTTGTTTAACCAATTTTCATGTAAAGTACTTCCTTATGTGAATGTATAACACATAAATCAGTGTACTTACTATATTTATTCCAAGAAATGATTATGCAGATAGAAAATAAACAGAAAATTTAACTGTCTATAAAATATTTCTAAAATAAAACCAGGACTGTAAGAACAAACTTATTTTTTGTAGAAACCTTTCAAGCACAATAGATAATACATGTGAGAATGTAAATTGGAATGGATACATATAATCAAGTTGGCATTGAAAACAAGAGCCACTATCTAGCTTGGGCCATGCTCGGCTTTTTCTTACATTGGAAGTCAAACACATCAGTAGGAGAATATTGTAATATCTATTAGAGTACTCCTAGAAAACATAATATAAATGTATAAAGTAAATTTCAAATTTGAATAGTAAAGGTCATAGTTGAATGATAATTGTTCTTTTGTCCAAGAATGAATCAAATCATAGACAAAAACAAAGTTATGACAATGTGAGTGAATTTCAATTGTTTGACCTTGGAGGTAATCATTTAAAGGTCAAAGTTATATCAGAAAAATTCAACATGTTGGTTCTGTGTTTGTTTGTTCAAGCATGAATCAAATCTGTAAAAAATAACAAAGTAATGACAATTCCAGCTAACTCCAAAGATATTTTATATCAAATAAAGGTCAAGGTCATATATGAACTTGAAGGGCTTTTGTCACAAAAACATGTCTCCCAAAACTGTGTATGGTTCTGATCACTCTTTTGAATTTTGGCAGTTGTACATGTGATAGATTTTTCTTTTTTTTAACTCTTGGGCCATTTTGTGCAGAGAAACAGAACATGGCTGCCATCGTTGGATACCCACAATTGATAAACATGTCACATAACATGCAATCAATGATGAATGTTAATGGTTCGGCCGTGGGTATCCGACAATGAGAACATGCCAACAATGTGCACAACTAAGGATGGCACTGTACACCCCTGTTTAGTCCTGTTTGAAATCTAACCAGCAGTTTAAACATTACCTTTTTATATAAGTTAAAGATAGAAAACATTATCAATTTTAATCCTATACTTATTATAGGTATTTATTGGATTCATTATTCAAAATTAAATGAAAGAGCATGGAACAAAATATTTTGAAGATCTAGTAAAATCTAAATGTTTTTAAAATCTAGTAGAATCAAAACTTTACAATAAATATATCAATAAATATACTATAAAGTACATTATAACAATACATGCATTTTGGATAATACACTCTCAGCTGAAATACTTTAAATGGGTGTGGTATTATAAATGTTTGTAAATATTGTAAGTTATCTAATCAATAAGTCTATTCTTAATAAAAGAAACTTGCACCTTGCTGTAACAACCTTGTAACATCTATGTTACCTTATTAATTCCGATTTCTGACCATTTTTAAGGCTTGTGCTGTAACACTTGTAACAACCTGTAACATTTGTAACAATTATCTGTGAAATTTTCATTTCACTCCAAACTCTCGTAACACTTGTAACAATGCTGTAACAACTATGTAACATCCTTGTAACATCTATGTAACCTTATTAATTCCGATTTCTGACCATTTTCAAGGCTTGTGCTGTAACACTTGTAACAACCTGTAACATTTGTAACAATTATCTGTGAAATTTTCATTTCACTCCAAACTCTCGTAACACTTGTAACAATGTTGTAACAACTATGTAACATCCTTGTAACATCTATGTAACCTTATTAATTCCGATTTTTGGCCATTTTCAAGGCTTGTTCTGTAACACTTGTAACAACCTGTAACATTTGTAACAATTATGTGTGAAATTTTCATTTCAATCTCAACTCTCGTAACATTTGTAACAATGCTGTAACAATGCTGTAACAACCTTGTAACATCTATGTAACCTTATTAATTCCGTTTTCTGACCATTTTTAAGGCTTGTGCTGTAACACTTGTAACAACCTGTAACATTTGTAACAATTATCTGTGAAATTTTCATTTCATTCTCAACCTTCGTAACATTTGTAACAATGCTGTAACAACTACGTAACAACCTTGTAACATCTATGTAACCTTATTAATTCCGATTTTTGGTCATTTTCAAGGCTTGTTCTGTAACACTTGTAACAACCTGTAACATTTGTAACAATTATCATAGATGTTACAATGTTGTTACGTAGTTGTTACAGCATTGTACAAATGTTACGAAGGTTATGAATGAAATGAAAATTTCACAGATAATTGTTACAAATGTTACAGGTTGTTACACATGTTACAGCACAAGCCTTAAAAATGGTCAGAAACCGGAATTAATAAGGTTACATAGATGTTACAAGGTTGTTACAGCATTGTTACAGCATTGTTACAGGAATTTGGAGTGAAATGAAAATTTCACAGATAATTGTTACAAATGTTACAGGTTGTTACAAATGTTACAGAACAAGCCTTGAAAATGACCAAAAATCGGAATTAATAAGGTTACATAGATGTTACAAGGTTGTTACGTAGTTGTTACAGCATTGTTACAAATGTTACGAAGGTTGAGAATGAAATGAAAATTTCACAGATAATTGTTACAAATGTTACAGGTTGTTACAAGTGTTACAGCACAAGCCTTAAAAATGGTCAGAAAACGGAATAAATAAGGTTACATAGATGTTACAAGGTTGTTACGTAGTTGTTACAGCATTGTTACAAATGTTACGAAGGTTGAGAATGAAATGAAAATTTCACAGATAATTGTTACAAATGTTACAGGTTGTTACAAGTGTTACAGCACAAGCCTTAAAAATGGTCAGAAAACGGAATAAAAAAGGTTACATAGATGTTACAAGGTTGTTACGTAGTTGTTACAGCATTGTTACAAATGTTACAAGAATTTGGAGTGAAATGAAAATTTCACAGATAATTGTTACAAATGTTACAGGTTGTTACAAATGTTACAGAACAAGCCTTGAAAATGACCAAAAATCGGAATTAATAAGGTTACATAGATGTTACAAGGTTGTTACGTAGTTGTTACAGCATTGTTACAAATGTTACGAAGGTTGAGAATGAAATGAAAATTTCACAGATAATTGTTACAAATGTTACAGGTTGTTACAAGTGTTACAGCACAAGCCTTAAAAATGGTCAGAAAACGGAATTAATAAGGTTACATAGATGTTACAAGGTTGTTACAGCATTGTTACAGCATTGTTACAAATGTTACAAGAATTTGGAGTGAAATGAAAATTTCACAGATAATTGTTACAAATGTTACAGGTTGTTACAAATGTTACAGAACAAGCCTTGAAAATGACCAAAAATCGGAATTAATAAGGTTACATAGATGTTACAAGGTTGTTACGTAGTTGTTACAGCATTGTTACAAATGTTACGAAGGTTGAGAATGAAATGAAAATTTCACAGATAATTGTTACAAATGTTACAGGTTGTTACAAGTGTTACAGCACAAGCCTTAAAAATGGTCAGAAAACGGAATTAATAAGGTTACATAGATGTTACAAGGTTGTTACATAGTTGTTACAGCATTGTTACAAATGTTACGAAGGTTGAGAATGAAATGAAAATTTCACAGATAATTGTTACAAATGTTACAGGTTGTTACAAGTGTTACAGAACAAGCCTTGAAAATGGCCAAAAATCGGAATTAATAAGGTTACATAGATGTTACAAGGATGTTACAGCATTGTTACAGCATTGTTACAAATGTTACGAGAGTTGAGAATGAAATGAAAATTTCACAGATAATTGTTACAAATGTTACAGGTTGTTACAAGTGTTACAGCACAAGCCTTAAAAATGGTCAGAAAACGGAATTAATAAGGTTACATAGATGTTACAAGGTTGTTACAGCATTGTTACAGCATTGTTACAGCATTGTTACAAATGTTACAAGAATTTGGAGTGAAATGAAAATTTCACAGATAATTGTTACAAATGTTACAGGTTGTTACAAATGTTACAGAACAAGCCTTGAAAATGACCAAAAATCGGAATTAATAAGGTTACATAGATGTTACAAGGTTGTTACAGCATTGTTACAGCATTGTTACAAATGTTACGAGAGTTTTGAGTGAAATGAAATTTCACAGATAAGAAATTCAAGCAACAAACTTGTTACAAATGTTACTGAATTCACATGCGTTACGTAGGAGTTACTTAGTGTTACGCTTGTAACAAATGGCAATACTTTCGTTAAATTGCGCCCATTTTGTGCCCTACGTGATATTTTCTGAACAAACTAGAACTGCCATTGTCATGGCGTGAATACCCCCACATACCAATTTGTCAGAATCAACAGTAGTCATTTACAGCTCAGCCAAATCTGAGGGAAGTAAGCCAGTGCATTGCTAAGTTATATATTCTACATGTTTTAGTGGAAAAGATCAAAGTGAACTTTACCTTGGACCTACTGACCTCAAAACTAAAACTGCCATTGAATGACTTCAATAACACCCCCCACCCATTTCATGCAGCCTTGCCTGGAGGTGTTTTATGATGAATATATGAGACCATTTGAGCAGACAAGCTAATTGTAATAAAAGCCCCTGTGACCTTGACCTTTGCCCCAGTAACCTCAAAATCAATAGGGGTATTCTACTAATCTTGACTAACCTCCATGCCAAATATGAAGACTATGGGTCTAAGGATTCTTAGGTAATTGGGCGGACAAGCTTTAATTAGCCAAGGCCCCTGTGACCATGACCTTAGACCTGAAAATAAATAGGGGTCATCTACTAATCATGACTAACCTCCATGCCAAATATGAAGACTGTGGGTCGAAGGATTCTTAAGTTATTGGGCAGAAAAGCTTTCTTCAGTCAAGACCCCTGTGACCTTGACCTTTGACTTGGTGTTCTCAAAATTAATGGAGGTCATCTACTAATCATGAAGGTAACCTCCATGCCAAATATGAAGACTGTGGGTCAAAGGAATCTTAATTTTATGGACGGACAAGAAAAAAGCGACGAATGCCCGACGGCCAGACAAGCTGATTCCAGTATAGCCCCCTTACAACTTTGTTGTGCGGGGTATAACAGATTTCAAACATTGATAAGTTAGCTCATCTTCTTAGTGATGAACTGGCGCCTCTATATTCAAATGTGGTTCTGTTCATACATAAGTTATCTCATGTTCTTCATGATAAACTCTAACCTTGAAGTTGATAGAGTTCTGTCCATACATATTTGAAAAATAGATAAGTGATCTTATTTTCCTGGTGAAAAACTGGTCGCTCATTCAATATCAATACATATTATGTCGCTCATTCCAGTTCTATACATATTATGATATTTCAAATATTGGAAAGTTATCTCATGTTCTTGGTGAAAGACTGGTGACTAATTTTCTCCTCAATGTCTTTTCTTTTTCTTATTAGATTAAGTCAAGTTACTATATTCATGAGGCTTTTGACATCACACATTCCAACATTGCAAATGGCAAGCAGTCTTCTGGTATTCCAATTTCTTTAAGTTTTGAAAAACCCAAATGTGTCAATTTCTCTAGTGTTTCCGACATGAAGACACATCTACATGCATCTGTCCTTATCACTCCTGCTATTACTGTTCTATCATACAAACGCCACTGTTTTCTGAAATATTTGTTTAGAAAAAGTTAATAGCAAAATAAATATTCCATTATTTTTGTTGTTGTTTTTTCGGGGAGTGGGGGTGGGGGCAATTTAAAGCACAATTTCCAGCTTTACTGCTTGAGGAAGACCTTGGTGCACCTATGTGTATGATTTCAGGCACCTAGGTACCATCAATGTTCCATAAATGAGCTAGATAGCTTTCTCACATGAAATGATCCGTAAACACTTGCAGAGCACGAACCTACAGCAGTGAAAGGCTTAAAGGTTTAAAGTCAACCAATCGCCACAGACACCCCAAGTATTTTATCTATTTGCTAAGCAGCAATTTTTTCAAAATCATTTAAATTTATAAATGTGAGTGATTCTGATAAGCTATAGACAGCTAAGTGAAGATAAGATAATCATATATAAGATATGTCGGAGTGCTTATTGTGAATACAATGTATTCATTATTTTAAATTAATGTGAATTCTCCTGAGGTGAAAAGGAAAGGAAAGCTGAATTCCTAAATACATGTTACATGTCACAATTGTTCTTATTATTAATTTTTTTCCTAATTTCTATTCTATAAGATGATATTTAAATTCACTGTAATACCTTTTTATAAATTTGGATTTTTGTGACAATAGTCTATCCAGTGACAGAAGCTCACTGACTTAAAATAAACTATCCTGTGTCAGCCTTTAAACAAGTCAAGAAAAAAAAAAGCTATTAAAATATAATAATTAAGAAATATCATATACAACCACTTCTAAATCATCATGTACCGCTTCCTTAAATGCCATGCTACTGAAAGAAACATTTTACCATTTATTCACTGCAAGGTTTGTCAGATTGACAGTCTCACATTTTATTTCATCCTCATTGACCCTAAAGCATCCTTAAAATCGATATCGTGCCGTTCACATTTACAAATCTGACATGTAGGCCGACCATCTGAAACAGAAAGTTGGAAAGATAAAATATAATTATTATTAGATATACATATAGTATCCCAATAATTATGTTAGTTGAAATCAATAGTCAAATCAATAATTTAAGCAGTGTTAGAAATTAGCAGTAGTCCGAGGGCCCGACTACTAAATTTCTCCTCGGGCTACCAACTTTTCACAGTAACAGGCCTGACCAGGCTACTGTATTTTAAGAGGCAATATAAACAACTGTTTTGAACAAATTAATCGTGCCAGAGAAATGTCTTTTGGGCTAGTGAATATTCCAATCTGGTAGTCCGACCAGGCTAGTCGATTCAAATCCTAATTTCTTACACTGTTTAAGAAACAATTTGTTCAAAATTGTCCAAGAACAAAGATTTTTATAGTATACTATAGTAGTTATAGTGTATATACAGTATGTACTAAATGTCTTTTCAATCTACTATACTGTCCTTAAATTTTAAGAAAACAACTATCTTTAAAATCCATTGTCTCAGAAGTTGCAAAACCAAGTAAATGAAATTGTTCTGTATTTGTATTATTCTACACAACTTCTGATCACAAAAGCTTCAAGGACATTAATGAGTGAATCAGGTCCTATCCTGAAAGATTGTTGCGTACAAGTTTGAAGACAATCCATTCAAAAATAACAAAGTCATAGCCACTAATAGCAAAAATCAGGAAAATTTAAATATTTTACCTTGAATGTTTATATGGAGGTCAAGTTTAGTCTGGTCTATTTGAAGGGTTGTTGTGGCCAAGTATGAAGACAATACACCAAGATCTGAAAAGTTATGAAAAAGGTTAAAGTTTGTTGACAGCAACGGGAAAGCTGTCATGACTGTAACAATATATTTTGACCCTAAATGCAAACTGAAAGTTCTAGCCTATACACACTGTTGAGGATAGCCGTTCAGCATTTTTTCAATAATAAATAAATGCAATGATAAAATAGGTAACTTGCAAGTCTTCTAACATTTTTACAAAGAATGAACATATATATTTTTTCCTAATAATTCTACGATGACGTTCAGCCTTTTATATTATAACAAGATATCGGAAAGATATATCAGAAATGAATTGGCCCGTGGACTTTAATGTCAATCATAGAGCTCTTATGCAAAATGTAATGGTAAGCAAACATCCAGCATGAAATTTTCAAGTAGCTAAAAGTGAAATAAAATTATTAAAAATACTTTGTCATAATTCAACTACTGTTGGAAATTGACCCACATGTTTGATTATAATAATGTCCATAGAAATAATAAATTAATTTTCAGTCTCTTTCTCTTTGCGCTTTCACACAGATTTAAATTATTCAACTCCATGATTTTCAGAAGGAAAAAAAATCTTTTGATCATCAAACACTACAAATTACTATACCTACTGTAAATTGCAGTCTGTGCGAAAGGCTGTCGGTCCTCGGACCTCGCCAACTAAAAATCAGTAGGGTCGAGATAAATTTCGATACAGTCAGTTGTCATGTCCGAATAAAATTTCAGCCAGTTTGAAACAATTTTTGGCCTTCTGAAATATGCAAAGCTTCCAAGATCGATCTATCTTTTTAATTTTTGCTTGTATTCACAGACCAAGATAACCAAAATCACCGCAGGATACGACCAGTTTTTGCTAAGTAATGTAAGCCACCATCTTGTCTCGGATAATTTCTTTACCAAAACATATTTTTTCTCCAATCTTCAAAATTAAACCTTTGAAAGATGTACATGTATTGTTTTCTTGTGAATTATGCTAATGTTTTATCAATTATGTTTCTGTATATTTTTTTCTTTAGTATCTTATAGTTGAGTCTGATAATTCATATATGCTAAATATTTTTCTTTATAATTATGGCAATATCCCTCCCCCATACCTACAAAAAAAACCTGTCAGAGTCCGGGCGGGGGAAAAATCATCAGTCTAAGGATCCCAGTCCTTGCGGGTGGAATTTTTTTTTACTTTCGCATTGACTGAAATTGTATATGATATTCAATAAAATCTTCTTTTAGAAAAACAAGTTTGCATATTATTGTTTTAGGCAACTCATTTTTAAAATGCTGTACAGCTAGTCTCAACAGTGAGTATATGCTAGTCGTATTTGACTCGCATACAGCTAATACTGGTTCATACTGCTAGCCACTGCCTATTCCTCTACCAATTCATATACTTCCATGAATACTATTAGTATAATAATCATATAGATGTTAAACAATAAAAGTAATGATGACTTAATATGATGTATATAAAATTCCGCTGCTAAAGACAAGTTGTTTTTATTGATTGTTTATATCAACAAAGGTAATGAGGTAAGTTTATCAAGTTTCCCCGGCAACAGAGTTGTGTGAAAAAAATGTCAATTTGATTAGCCCTTGAAGCAACCATGCACAACATGTGTATTAATAAATCCTTGCAATTATCAAGAAAATAGAACAAATATTTTATCAAGCACGTAAGCAATAAAGACGTAATTTGACTGGTTTACAGAGAAAAATAGTTGAAAGTATCTTGACAGGTATTAATTGGAAATAGATACACAGTTCAACTGTTAAATGGAAGCGGTCAATCAGCTGTTTCAAAAATGAAAGTACACACCAAAAACACTTCAAATTCACATTCTTTGCATAATTAATTTACAGAGTGCGTAAATTAACGCAACAAATTGTTAACCTTGTACGTTTTTAGTTGATTTTAAAGCGTAAAATATGCCGATATTCACATTATCTGGAATCTGTTATATTTAATAATATAATCAGTAATCTTATTATTATCGACCTGTGGTTTTGAATTTTAATACAACTACTTTTTTCATATATAAATGTCTATAAATTTACAAATAAAAAATCTACAAAATTATGGACTGACCATAAATATCATGAAATCCTACATCTGATGAAGGCAAAACTGTGAAAATCAGATCTACATGTATGAAACAAGTATATCTTATTTTAAGTCATATTGAATTACGGACAGGGCGGACTGTGACTCAAGATTAGGCGGACCATGATTTAAAAAGTATTTATATGTGGACTAATGTAATAAAACTATTAAATTATTGATGTCCCAACATATGGTTCGCCTAGTCTCAAGTCACAGTGAGTCCGCCCTGGTACGGTCCGCCCTGTCTCACGGTCTGCCCTGTCCTGCAGGGGTCATAATGTATTTAACAATTATAATTATTACTTAAATCCTTTAAATTTTAGGACCTCTCATAGGATAGGATTTTATTCATTACAGGGCTGGGGCAGTACCTCCAGTCGCTTGCAAAAATCATGATCACAAAATTGAAAACTATCATTTTTCACAAATTATTACATTTTACCTGTATATCATGACATATTTTGGGCCTATTTTGTTAAGCTTAGATAGCTAATACAGTAAATTGAGTAATAGACTGATAGAGATGTGTTCAAAAAGAAGTCAAAAATGTAATAATAATTTAAGAAAATATCTTTCCATGTTTCTGAATAAGTCCAGATATTAATTATGTGGTTTCAACAATAAAAAGTGATAAAAAAACCAATATGTTAATAAATTGAAAAGTGGACCGAGTTGAAAAAAGGCCGAGCTGACTCGGGGCCGAGTACGTTTTAGGGCCGAGCTGACACTGCACTAAAATTTGCAGTCTATCAAGCGAAATATATCAATAGCTTTACCAGATTGTGAAGAAAACTTGATTATACATACGGAATAGATTGCAACCAAAATATCAACGTAATAGCTGGGACTTCCTAATTGATAGCAAATCTTCTCAACCTTTTCTCGGAATAACTGACCAAGATGGCGATTTCGGGAAAATGACGTCAGAGGGAAAATAGTTCGTATTCATACGCATACAAATTTTTACTCTGTCATTCACACTTTTTAACCATTTTAAGCTTGAAAGTTATCTAATTTGAAAATCGTATTCCATCTTCCTGAATTATTGTGTTCTATGATAGTTAGTTAATTTATGACTTGATAAAATTGGCACCAAATTTATGCAAGTACTTTGGCTCTCATGCATCGGGAACCAGAAGGTAGAACAAATAAACTGGTTCTCATTAAATTTTTATCGACTGCTAGCGTAGTAATATTCAAATCGCGTAAAGCAATGGTATTTGTAATTTTGTGATAAAAGGATTTAAAATTAAGTAATAAAATGACCAGTCAATTTTAAATTAGATAAGGTATTATGATGATCTGAATATTATGGCAAAATATTGGAACTATTTTTTTTCAGCGCAGCTAGATAGCCTAAATGCGTTCAAAAGGTAGTAAGCTGAAGTTATCGTAATTACATTGGGGGCTTGTGCCCCCAAAAACTAACATACTTTCATCGATGCTTGAAATAACCACATTCTAAAATAATATATCAAGACAAGCTTACCTCGATCAAAGCTCTTCGATTTTCCAGGATTTTCCATCAACTCGACATCGGGAACGAACGATGTCGAAAGACTGCCACTGATTTGGACAATATTTCATCCACACGATACGTTGTCACAGAAAAATAAAAGTTGGTATCGAAAAAAAAAACCCTTATGTGGAAAAAAGAAAAACCTGCCTTAGTTTTTTAATGATTTCTAAACGAGGTTAAACCCCAATTTACCAGAAAAGTCTTACAATTTCTCACGGCCCCGTCCGACAACTACCTGCGCATGCGCAGAACGTAAAGTCTTACGTTTCTCACGGGTCTGACAAAATTCACGCCACACCGGTGTCGCGTAATAATCACACGGGCGTAATTTTACCACGGTTTACACATGTTTTTTAAAACTTGCCTGTAACTTTATTTACAAACAAAGCGCTGTGAAAATTGGTATAAATCTTCAGCATAGAACAATTATTTCGGTGCATGTATTTGAATATTCTGACAGTATTTATTTTCTCCAGAATATATGCGTGAAATTGAGCTAAATCGCCAAATTTTGCATCTTTCGTAGGGCATTTTGAAAAAACCTGCAAGGTTCTAAAAGTATTAAATTCATGAAAATAAATGCTTTTAAAACTTGTCAGGGGTGTTAAACTTTGTTTCTTGTCCATTGTTTTATTTCTAAATTGGCTAGAACTAATCTTAAGCTGTAGTTGAAAATGGCCAATTTCTCCGAAAACTAGGTCAAATTACCCGAAAATTTTGCCCGAAAGGGTACTATAAATTTAAAACTTGTCATTCATTACCATACACATTTATTCTTAAGAATAAAGGTCTTATAACTTGTCATATATTTTAATATTCACAATTCAATGATTGTTTTAATCAACAAACGCCATAAATATAAATAACACGATTTAAAGCGGCTTGTATCCTTCGGCCATTTTTCAAAATGGCGGACAAATTCTGTTAAAATGTGATCTATATACTTTCTTTTAACTGATTAAGTACATATGCGTCATTATATTGCATTAACTTTGATATCAAAGAGTTAAAAAACGTTTTCCCAACTCAATAAATCATTTAGACAAAAATGACAATTCAAATTAACAAAGGAACTCCACAGCTTTACTGCATTTAAGTCAGCTGCCATTTTTGCCAATTGAGGATCACTTAACTATGGTGTCTGATTTGTGCCACACCTTTTTACCTTTTTCAGTATTTTGTGAATATAGGCCCTTCAACCGCAACAACACAAAAAAAAGATAAAATGATAGAGGGGACACATTTTTTTCCATGTGTCATAGGGTGAGAGAAATGTGCAGCCTGACTGGAACTCGAACCCGGGACCCTAAATAGTGAACACTTCTAAACTGTGACATACTCCCCTGCTATATTGAAATTCTTCCTTGAATTTCACAGAGTTACAGAGAAATGTAAATTATTAAATTTTTAATAAATTCTGAGCTAATTATTATTCAGTCACGGTCCCCCATTGGGCGCAAAGTGTGAATGGGTGAGAAAAATGTGCAGCCCGAGCAAAAATAGAACCTGGGACACTCAGAATACCACATCGCTTCTCTACCGACTTAGCTATCTGGCCGCTTACACATCATCTCCCCAAATTAAATACTGAATAATTCTGACCCCTAGCTGCTATATTTAAATTCATCCTTGAATTTCACAGAGTTACAGAAAAATAAATATAAACTCTGAGCTATATTCAGTCACGGTCCCCCGTTAGGCGCCAAGTGTCACAGGGTGAGAAAAATCTGCAGCCTGAATGGAACTTGAACCCGGGACCCTCAGAATACTGTGTACCATGGCTCTATTGACTTAGCTATCCGGCCGCTTACACATCATCTCCGTTAAATAGTGAACAGTTCTGAACCACGACATACTCCCCTGCTATATTGAAATTCATCCTCCAATTTCACAGAGTTACAGAGAAATGAGCCGCTTCATGACAAAACCAACATAATAGGTTTGCGACCAGCATGGATCCAGACCAGCCTGCGCATCCGCGCAGTCTGATCAGGATCCATGCTGTTCGCTTGCAAACCCTATAACAAGTACAGACACTGATAGCGAACAGCATGGATCCTAATCAGACTGCGCGGATGCGCAGGCTGGTCTGGATTCATGCTGGTCGCCAACCCATTATGTTGGTTTTGTCCTGACGCGGCTCAAATGTAAATTAAACTCTGAGCAATATTCAGTCATGGTCCCCTGTTGGGTGCCAAATGTCACAAGTATCATAATATTTTTCGACATGAACAAGTATAATTTATGTAAGAAAAAATAAAACAAAAATTATGAATAGACGCTTTTTTTCCAATTCCCTGCAATTACTTTTTTCAAGATGCTCCGGTGTGTTGGATAACAAACATATATGTAAAAAAAGAAGGACAATTATTTGACACAATTCATTTTAGTAAACAATATTATTAATTCTAGTATGTTTGGTTAAATATAAAACCATGCTGCGATTATCACGGCTTATCACGGCTTTACTGTCGCGGGCGGTTTCTACATTTTATTCAGAGATCAAGTTTGTTTAACATCAAAACGTTATAAAAGTTTGCATAAACCTTCAGCTGAAGACACATGTAGACACAAAATTGATTTCGGAGAAAATAGTATTATACTTTACATAATTCAAAAATGTTTGATTAAATTAAATATAATTTCGTACGCATGACCGTTGCTACTTCGGCGCGATATAATCGAACACGTGCACTATTCTAATTTCTAATACAAATTATACATTTCGGCATTATAAGTAGCTCTATCTGATTGCAATTTTATTGATAACCATTATTTAATGTAATAACTTACGTTCAAACGCTTCGATTTGTTAAGATAATGTTATTCTAATTAAGCAAAATGACACATCAATGATTGTCTATTTACATCCCTGGCAAAATATAACAATCACACATAGCTATTATCAATATTTAAAATCACAACTGTCTTGAACACTAAGTGAAAACACGATAAATATAAGACATTCTAAAATTAGAACTAAAACTTTAAAAAAAATATTTATCAGAACATGATTATAATTATTCATAACGAAGGTTGTCATAATTATTTAAAAATCGCTGCAATACATGCTTTTTAAAACACTCCCGTGTGTTAGAAAATTAATTAATTCTCACAAAAATTATACTATTAGATGCAGAATTCATTTTAAAATAAAATGGTGTATGATTTAACTATTTTGGAGTAAATCTAAGACCGTACGTGTGATTCTAACGGCACTACCACTAACCGTGTGATTATTACGCCGCCGCGTAATAATCACACGCGTGGTAATATTAAAGCTGTAGCGTAATAATCACACTGGTGGAAATATTTATCATAATCACTAACACAATGATTATTATAATTACTAAGAGGGTCATCATAACTATGTGGAGCTGCATGGTGACAACCAATAACATCATTGCCATTCAATGTGGTCAGTACCAGTACTATCGTCATTGGAAGATATTTTCTTTGTTATAAAAAAAAACTTTAAAAACAAAACTATGATTATTCATAACGATTGGTCGTCTTGTTGTCATAAAAAAGAAATCCATAAAATGCCGTATTATTGAAAAAGAAATTATATTGCGGAAAACCATTTGGAAAAAAATGTATTACCAGTATGTCTGATTAAGTATATGACCGTACGTGTGATCATCACGGTATTACCACACACCACTAGAGCGAAATTCATCACCAACACAATGAATAGCTTTTGTTACTAAGAGGGTTATCGTTATTTAGTAGCATTGAAACAACAATACCCTTATTATATAGCTAACATGTTTTCCCCTTCATTTCGGACTATTTAGCCAGCATCAACCTGCACCAATTTATCTTTACCTTAAGATTAGAAGATGTGTTATCAAATTCTTAAGGTACACTGATGAATAATAAGAGCTACTTTTAACATATACTGAATTTAACTTACTTTTATATCACATTATATTATGTTATTAGCGCGAATCCTTAAGTGTGCCTTTTTTACATTTCACGTGAAAACTATTGTAATTGAGAAAATTTCATATTCATTATATGAAATACGAAAGCAATCTTTTTTATTTTTCATAAACTACTGAAATAGTGTTGATGTCTTATTTGTTGAAAACTTCTATAATGATATATATGTAATGGATATTTCTGAAATAACTGACAATTTTTTCGCAAACATATCCCTGACATATTTCTGAGTTACATTGCTATTCTATTCTTTATTCCACTCAGATCATGCAAACATGACAAAATGAAGTAATAATACATTTGCAATGAACATAATAAACGAGGCTAAGAACCATATATAAATATCACACAATATATAAACTATAGCGGGAAAGTTCATAATCAACAAATATAACCTCGAAGTTATACAGATCAACACTTTTTTCAGGTTCATGAGTCAATTGACAGCATATACATTCTTTGGTGTATCAAAACGGAACGAGGTTTTTATATAAGTTTAATATTATGGAAATGTCATGCCAATTAAAAAAGAATTCACATCTTCATTGACCTCTGCTTTCCGTATACTTAACCCTTTTTCACACCATTACTATAACTAGATCTTTGCCATTTCGAGTCTTCCTTTTATTTATTTATTTATTTATTTATTTATTTATTTATTTATTTATTCTTTTCATTTAATTTTGGATTTTACTATTATCTTGAATTGCATGCAAACACACAAAGCGCAACAAATAAGACTTAACATATTTCAGCTAAAAAGGGGGACTAATATAAATAAAAAATAAAACGGAGGGATATCCATGAGACAGACTTTTTTAACTATTTTGAAACAGAGAAACCTAAACTGAAAAATATTTTTCAATTGTATCAGGCATTATTTATATTAATGTCTGTATCGAAAGATTGCACGCTGATATTTAGGAAAGAACATTTTCTGTCTTAAGTTTACACTTTAAGATACCCCTATGCGGTGGAAAATCATAGCTTTTTAATAAAATTTACACCATTAGACGCGGAAATCATTTAGGGAAAAAATGATATATAATTCAAGAATATTAAGTGTAAATATAATACCGTCCGTGTGATTATCACGGCACTACCCCAAACCGTGTGATAATTACGACCCTGCGTAATAATCACACGCGTGGTAATATTACGCGACACCGGAAATACTTCCATGAGGGTAGTGTTGTTTTTAATTTTGACTACTAAGTCAAAATGAAATATGTGTTTCAAAATTTTCCAGAGCTCAATATAATAAATGTTGGTCTTTATTATAAACAAACATTCAAAGAGAACTTACACTGAACAATACTATCATAGTATGTCTTGACTATGTCACATTAAAAACCTCACACAACAGTTTGTTATATCACACACCTGAAATAAATGCATTTCTTATTTAACATTAATATGATTTTCATATCAACAATAAAGCATTCCCAACTTATAGTTATCTAAATCATTTGGCTTAATAGTCAAATCAGCTACATCATGTACATGTATATATACCAACTCAAAACAGGACAATGTATCAAACTATTGGAACAAATCAAAAGCAAGTAAAATGTTTACCATAACCATTCAGACAATATCATTCATGTTTATAATATACAATGATTATTTGTGAAATTAATCAGTCAAATCCCATGTTATCAATTTAATTATATATTTTTCTTATATCAACAATTTTTTCATATTATTAAAAAATCCCCTAATCATCATGTAAATAAAGTTTTATATGATACACAGTCTAAGTACTATCGTCCGTTTTTGTATGCACTAGCATAGAGCAGAATGGGGAACCACGCACTTGTTTGTGGGAGAACACTTCTGGATCAGGAATTACCTTCCAAAAAATCTAGTTGTAGAATCTTTCTTTAAATACAGGCAAATATGACTGAGTGACAATGCTTGAGCAAAATAAATAAAATCCAGCTGTTTGCATATGTGTTTGTCCTTAGTGGTCTCTTTATTCGTTCATTTCAAGCTTAATACTAGGTTATTATGTACATAAAGAGAAACAGTAATTCTAAAAAGAAAGTCCAAATAGCAATATTGAAAATGCTGCAGTTGAGCCAGTTCATGGATAGTACTGGAAAGTGCATGCTGCTGTTTACACCCAATAGCACCAGGTTAAGCAGTATTCAACATTTAAACATGTAATGGTAAAATTTTGAAATTAGAAACATTAGCAGGTGTATTTTTATGGCAGTGATCATGGAACCTCCAATGTGACATGCTAGTGCCATTCCATGAAAAGTGGCGTATGATTCCCAAAGAATACAATGTGCGTTCCCTTAATGAACAAGCAATTATCATAGTATTGCAAGCAATCCATAAGTCCCCTACCGGTAAGAGCCCAAGCAACATTCTGAAGGGCCATTGGCCATTCACTTATGTTTCTATTTTAAGTAAATTTGTTGAAAAAGTTCTTTAAAAGTGATCGCAGGAAACAGTTTTTATGTACAGACAGACAGACGGACTGAAGGTCACTCTAAAGTTATTTTTTTAACATCCCTGTTATCAAAATATAACATTTTGAAAAGCAAAATTTTTAAAAAGGACATAACGATGTCATACATGACGTGAGTGTAACAAAGAACAATTAGTAATGAAGGTATGAATATTGAATGTTTATATTGAATTTGAAGTAAATGAAAGTTAAAAGAACAAATAGGAAAAATTAAAAATTTAAAGAGGAGATAATTCTGGAAATATGGATGCTATATTTATAAACCTTGTCATATTATTATAATGTGAGAGTATGAAGAAAATCCTATCATGTTTGAAGAAGTTGGAGTAAAAATTACCAATGTCTCAAAAAAAGTCTAAGTTCAAAAGGGGCATAATTCTGGAAATAGTCTTGCTAGAGCATTGAACACTCACAAATGTTGAGTGATAATAAGAAACATTTTTATGAAGTTTGAAATAGATACATTCAGAAAAAAAGAAGTTATTAAAAAAAACAATGTTTTTTTCATGAAAATTTTATGTTCAGGGGAGGTAATTCTGATGATTTTTGTGCTAGAGTTGTAAACCTTGTCACATATGATGTGGTTGATGACTAGCAACTTATATTTAAAGTTTGAAGAAAATACCTCAAAAAACTTATAGTGAAAAAACTTAAAAACTAGAATAAGAAATCTTGAAATTCAGTCTATTTGTTGCCATAGCAACCAGAATTTTCAACATAGGAAGATAAGAAAAGGATGTGCATAATTTCCATACTGCCATCTACCCATATGTCAAGTTTCATAAAAATATTTTCAGTTCTTTCTGCGTTATCACTTGGTCCAGGTTATGTGTATAATTTGCCATATTTTCAGTCTATTTGTTGCCATAGCAACCATAATATTCAACATAGGAAGAAAAGAAAAAGACATGCATAATCTCCATACTGCCATCTATCCATATATCAAGTTTCATTAAAATATTTTCAGTACTTTTTGCGTTAATGCGGGATCCAGTTTTGTGGACGGACGGACTGACGGACGGACAGACAGACGTTCTCACAGGACAGTAATTATGTGGCTACTCTATTGTTCTCTCTATTGTTCTTTTCAGCCACACAAAAGAAAATAGCCACATAAAAGCATTACGGAATGAATGACATCAAAGAGAAAGAACAGTTACCTATTGTCCCTCTAGCCACATAATTACTCTCCTGTGAGTGCGGACTGACGGACAGACGGACGGAGGGTAAACCTAAAGTCCCCTCCGGTAAACCGTTAGGGGACTAAAAAAAGAATGGGGGAACTGAACAAACAGGATACTGTTCATCAAGATTCTGTGTATTAATTTCTTTCTTTATTTTTCAAAAACTTTGGTTTAGATTGTTTCAATAATTAGATTATAAAAACTGAATTTGGCAAAGTATTTGAACTCAGTTAGTGTCAGTGTGAGAACCGAAGCCTTAAAGAATAATCAGACACCTCCTCTAGGACAGAATTACAACATGTAAGGCCTTACTGTTTGCATGTAAACAAAGTAGTTTTTTGACTTCCATACAAAATACTAAATCACTTTAACTATACTGATTGCTAAAAAGCAACAGCTGAGTCAAAAGTTGGTTCAGATAATTGCCCATTGAGTATATTTTTAGAAGTTATAACAGGCCACCAAAAATAACAGGCTTTTGAAAAATAAATTAAAATCATTTCTGGGGCATATTATGGGCCTTTAAGCCAGTATGTGCTAGGGGCGAGGACAGTAACTTGCATTTTCCAGTACTGTTTATCCTCAAACAAACCGAGCCTGCAACATTTTCAATTGTGTCATTTTGGGTGTTCTTAAGGGATTCTATTCTTCCTCTTTGATATGCATTGTAAACATAAACAATAATTTTTGGTATGTACACCAATCTGCCATTATATAATGGTCAATAGTATTCATAGAATTATTAGTCTAACTAATTTAATTTGTCAGAGAGACGCTGAGATAATATTGGATGGGTGACAGTATGAAAAATAAAAGTTTGTAAAATAGGTCAAACCATTCTAACTGAATTTATTTTTCTAACCAACAGCAAGGGCCAGTGGTTTAGAATCAACAACCATTACCACTTCAACACAGATTTCCTGCCCCTACAACTCCATTAGTACTCCCCTGCACCCATTAAATCCAGATTCTATTTACAGTTACACCTTTCACTTTTTCTTCTTTGCATTCAACCATTGTCTAAATTTCTTTTATTTTTACATCAGATTATTAGAACAATAGAAAATACAATGTTTGACAATCTGCTTCCTTGTAGAAAACGAATATCTATGATTGAGTAAATAAAAACAATATTACTACTGTATCATACTTATCTATAAACATCAATCTATTATCTAGTTTATTTATTATTAAAAATCTATTAATATATTTATATACAAATAAGAATCCAGATTAATTTATTAAATTTACTATAAAACAGTTAGTTCTGTTAAACCTTTATCTGTATATCTATTAATAGAAAGGGATATACCAAACAAAAATGCCAAAAAAAAGCTTTTTAAAACATAAATATTTTTTTTCAGTCCAATGAATTTTAAAAATGTTAATTTAAGGTGGGGCGAATCGTCACTATAAACTGGGACGAATCGTCACGGTGACGAATCGTTACCCTGTTACCGACAACTCAAATCTTCAAAAATTATCCACACGTGGTGGCTCGAGTTTCATAAAGTCTTTCCTCTTTTTTAATCGATTGGAGGAAACTGACAAAATTATCTAAAAAACTTACAATTTCTTCAAAATATCAAGGATGTCTGTATCAATTAACGAACTGACGAAAGTCGAATCAATATATGGCTGACCTCAATGGACCTGTCACGTGATTCAATCGCGCATTGATATTTTTTTAGGTAAACACAGCACAAATTTACTATAATTTTCGATATCATGATACATTTTCAAAATGTATGATAACCCTCCTGTAATGAATGAAGGTACGGATTTTGTAACTTGTTACCGATCATACGGAACTATTTACTACTACGCGCATGTATTATTTCAGCCGAAATTCGGTTCGCCGTAACCTTCAGATGTAGCTTATAACTTTTGGGCGCCATGCTGACGCAACAAATTTAAACATGACATCATGATACAAAAAATGTATGGATAACACATACAACTGTAATGAAATGAAGGTACGGCAATTTTCTAAACTTGTTACCGAACCATACGGAACTATTTTACTACGTGCATTGTAATATTTCACCGCCGAAAATTCGTAGATCGCGCAGTAAGCTTCAGACTGTAGCTTATAAAAACTTTGGGTCGCTCTGCGCAAGCGCAGCGACCCCAACTATGCACATGTTTTCAAGTTTATTTTAATGTTAGATGTATTTATATGTGTACCTTTAAATCTTATGGACCATTGTATTATATATGAATTTGTTGTCACTATTCATTGTTTGTATATGTTTAATTATATCTGCCCGGGGATCAAACCACATTATTTCCACGCTGTCCGAATAGCGGTGCCAGTCCGTATTCCAGTGTAAAAAACTATGCATGTTTTCAAGTTTATGTAATGTTTAGATTGATGTAATTTATATGTGTACCTTTAAATCTTATGCCATTTTTTTATAGTGAATTTGTTGTCACTATTCATTGTTTGTATATGTTTTAATTATATCTGCCCGGGGATCAAACCACATTATTTCACGTCCGAAATAGCGGTGCCAGTCCGTATTCCAGTGTAAAAACTATGCATGTTTTCAAGTTTATGTAATGTTTAGATGTATTATATGTGTACCTTTAAATCTTATGACCATTGTTTATATATATGAATTTGTTGTCACTATTCATTGTTTGTATATGTTTAATTATATCTGCCCGGGGATCGAACCACATTATTTCCACGTGTCCGAATAGCGGTGCCAGTCCGTATTCCAGAGTAAAAAACTATGCATTTTTCAAGTTTATGTAATGTTAGATGTATTTATATGTGTACCTTTAAATCTTATGCGCATTGTATTATATATATGAATTTGTTTGTCACTATTCATTGTTTGTATATGTTTAATTATATCTGCCCGGGGATCGAACCACATTATGTGTCCGAATAGCGGTGCCAATCCGTATCCAGTGTAAAAACTATGCATGTTTTCAAGTTTATGTAATGTTAGATGTATTGATATGTGTACCTTTAAAATCTTATGACCATTGTTTTATATATGAATTTGTTGTCACTATTCATTGTTTGTATATGTTTAATTATATCTGCCCGGGGATCGAAACCACATTATTTTCCACGTGTCCGAATAGCAATGCCAGTCCGTATTCCAGTGTAAAAAACTATGCATGTTTTCAAGTTTATGTAATGTTAGATGTATTGAATATGTGTACCTTTAAATCTTATGACCATTGTTTTATATATGAATTTGTTGTCACTATTCATTGTTTGTATATGTTTAATTATATCTGCCCGGGGATCAAACCACATTATTTCCACGTGTCCGAATAGCAATGCCAGTCCGTATTCCAGTGTAAAAACTATGCATGTTTTCAAGTTTATGTAATGTTAGATGTATTGATATGTGTACCTTTAAATCTTCTGACCATTGTTTTATATATGAATTTGTTGTCACTATTCATTGTTTGTATATGTTTAATTATATCTGCCCGGGGATCAAACCACATTATTTCCACGTGTCCGAATAGCGGTGCCAGTCCGTATTCCAGAGTAAAAAACTATGCATGTTTTCAAGTTTATGTAATGTTAGATGTATTGATATGTGTACCTTTAAATCTTATGCGCATTGTATTATATATGAATTTGTTGTCACTATTCATTGTTTGTATATGTTTAATTATATCTGCCCGGGGATCGAACCACATTATTTCCACGTGTCCGAATAGCGGTGCCAGTCCGTATCCAGTTGTAAAAAAACTATGCATGTTTTCAAAGTTTATGTAATGTTAGATGTATTTTATATGTGTACCTTTAAATCTTATGACCATTGTTTTATATATGAATTTGTTGTCCACTATTTCATTGTTTGTATATGTTTAATTATATCTGCCCGGCTGGATCGAAACCACATTATTTCCACGTGTCCGGAATAGCAAATGCCAGTCCGTATTCCAGTGTAAAAAAAACTATGCATGTTTTTTCAAGTTTATGTAATGTTTAGATGTATTTATATGGTGTACCTTTAAATCTTATGACCATTGTTTTATATATATGAATTTGTGTCACTATTCATTGTTTGTATATGTTTAATTATATCTTATCTTGCCCGGGGATCAAACCACATTATTTCCACGACGTCCGAAAATAGCAAATGCCAATCCGTATCCAGTGTAAAAACTATGCATGTTTTCAAGTTTATGTAATGTTAGATGTATTTATATGTGTTAACCTTTAAATCTTCATGACCATTTTAAATTATATATGAATTTGTTGTCACTATTCATTGTTGTATATGTTTTAATTTATATTTGCCCGGGGATCGAACCACATTATCCTTCCACGTGTCCGAATAGCCGGTGCCAGTCCGTTATCCAGATGTAAAAACTATGCATCTGTTTTTTTCAAGTTTATGTAATGTTAGATGTATTTTATATGTGTACCTTTTAAATCTTATGACCATTGGTTTTATATAATGAATTTCGTTGTCACTATTCATTGTTTTTCTATATGTTTAATTATATTCTGCCCTGGGATCAAACCACATTATTTCCACGTGTCCGAAAAACAAATAGCGGTGCCAGTCCGTATTCCATGTGTAAAAAACTATATCAATGTTTTCAAGTTCATGTATGTTTAGATGTATTGATATGTGGTACCTTTAAATCTTATGGACCATTGGTATTATATTGAATTTAGTTGTCACTATTCAATTGTTTGTATATGTTTAATTATATTTGCCCGGGGTCGAAACCACATATTTCCACCGTGTGTCCGTGCCAGTCCCGTATCCAGTGTAAAAATATGGCATGTTTTTCAAGTTTATGTAATGTTAGATGATTATATTGTATCTTTAAATCTGAAATCTCATTGTGCATTGTTTATATATGAATTTGTTGTCACTATTCCATTTGTTTGTATATGTTTAATTATATCTTGCCCGGGGATCGAAACCACATTATTTCCACGTGTCCGAAATAGCGGTGCCAGTCCGTATGGTGTTAAAAAACTATGCATAGTTTTTCAGTTTTATGTTAATGTCCAGTGTAAAAAACTATGCATGTTTTCAAGTTTATGTATGTTAGATGTATTGATATGTGTATCTTTAAATCTTATGTGCATTGTTTTATATATTAAATTCTGTTTGTCAATTTATTTATTGTTTGTATTATGTTTTCAATATATTTTGTAGTGATATATGTTCACTGTAAATATTATCAAGATCGTTTTTTAATGTCTGTTTTTTTTCAACGTTTATGTATGTTTTAAAGAGACTCCATTGCGGTTTTTACATTAGTGGACATAAAATAATTTTTTCAACAATAAATGTATCATTAGATGTAGGTTTCAGACCACTAATCTTGTTTGCAAACTTTCAGGTCCCCATTTGCCAATTCGTTTTTCCAGAATAATTAACTCAAACTGTAAAAACAAATGACTCAAAATGAAAAGGTTTTAAAAATCGTTTTCAACCTTAAATCGGGCTAAGAAAAACATAAAATACAATTTTCAATATATTTTAAAGTATGTTTCTTAACTATCTTTGCACATATTTCTGTTTAAAGTACCCCGACTGTTTATGTAAGAAATTCAAATGCTATGTTTTTAGGCTTTTAAACCTCAGTGGAGTCCCTTTATTGTACCTGTCTGATGAAGGGTGCCAATACGTTTAGATATGTTTAACTGTACATTCTTTATGTTTTTGTTTTATGTTATATTGTTCATACCCTAGTTGTATTTTTTATTGTTTGTCTTCTTTTTTTATTTTGTTTTATGATTTTTTGGGATTTACATTAAGATAGTATTTTCTTTAGTAATTAAATACGCCTACTTATTTATTTATTTTTTTTAATTTGATTGTTCTTAGATTTTTCTATTCAGATCCGACAAAATTTCATTTCATTTTTTTTAAAGAATAATTTATTGAGTTCCTTAATTGGTTAATCATTTTTTTATATAAAAAAATCTTTTCTCTCTTCTTTTTTTTTTTTGGAAATTAGGTTGGGCCAACGAGAGAGTCCCTCCCTGTGGTGTGGCCTGGATAATTAACATTTTCGCAAATCTTTAATCAAACCCCAAAATTATTTATTTATACAAAACCCGTTGCGAAATGTAATTTAACTGACGCTTCTCAACAAAAGATTTATAATAAAATTTTTCCCAGGGCCTAAAAATAGATTGAGACTCAATATTCAATAAACATAGCACCGTAGACTGTTAACATACGCGTGTTACTTAAAAATTAATTGTTTTGTTTTTTGTTCTTTTATGGCATGATTTCTCGATTTTAAAAATATCAATACTTTTTAAGGCTACCAACCGGGGCAATGATGAGTATATACAATAACTTTTAAATGCACAAACATTCTTGCACGCCTTTACTTTTTTTCCTGCGCTTCAACGAGGCAAAATTTGTTAACCATGTACATGTATATAAGGTTGTTTCTTTTTGCTGATTTGTTTTATTTTTTTAGCCTATTTATATAATAAAACAAATTATTGACTAGTGAGCCATTGAATTGATGTTGAAATTCGCAGACAGAAAGTCAAAAATTTGACAAAAAAAGCATTTGATGCAAAAGAATAAAAGGGCCCGACCCCAAAAAAGAATTTTGATCCAGTTTGACCTAAATATTTAAAACAAAAAAATTGTACTTTATACTACCTTTACATGTAAACCTGGGGGTAGGGCCCGGGTTTAATAAAAACTTAAACCAAAAAAGAATAGACCGTTTTCCCAAAATTTGCAAAGGAAAATTTATAGTAAATTTAAAGGGCAATTTTATAAACCCCCATTTTAAAGAAAAAATTTTCAGTTTAAATTTTAAGGGAGACAAAAGGGAAATTCTGAGCCCTCAGCATAAACCCAGGGAAACGAGTAGGACCTGGAAAAAAAAATATACCAAAAAACCAGTTTTGATAAAAAAAAAAAACGGTTTTTAAAAAAAAAAAAAAAATTTAAAATGTTTCCCCAAAAAAAATATATTTACAATTTGAATTTAATTTTTTTAAAGGGGGTCATTTTTTACATTTTTTTTGGGTTTGAAAACTAATTTAAATGAACACAGGTTTTTTAAATAAAAACTGGCCATTTTTTTAAATCCAAGGTCTGATACTCGGTTTGGGGCTTTATAAAAAAAGTTTATGTTTGGGGGTTGAAGACAGAAAATTGAAAATATTTTAGACATAAAAAGGACCTAAAATGAACACGGGGGCCCAGCAAGCCCTCAACAAGAGAAGAAAAAACCACCACATAAACCCAGACATGGGAGTTTAAGACAAACCCATGTAAGAAGTAAATTTAAAGGCAGATGTTTGAAGTTTCATAAAAGAAGAAGAAAAAAACCTTCAAGTGAGGAATTGGAAAAACTTTTACATTAAAAAGCCCTTGAGACAAAAAGTATCATGCAAACCCCCTTGGGCCCATTTAAAATAAGAAACCTTTTAAATGAATCAAGCATTTTAAATTTGAAAAACCCATTTTCAAAAACCCGGGACTGAAACGCCCTGCCCAAAGGACTAAAACCCAGATTTTCAAAAAGCCCAAACTGGCATCCGCCCTGCTACCCCATTTTCTTTTTAATTTAAAAAACATCAAACCACAACATTTTTCCCCACTATATCAAATTTGTTTCGTAAATTTTTTATTTTCCCGGAGCTTTGGGAAAATTAAAACTATGCTTATAGGGCAGTCATAGGATGAAAAAAATTTTTGACCCTTGACCAGAACCTTTAAACCTGTGGCCCAAAACTTTAAAAAAAATTTAATGAAGGTTTGATTTTATTTGCATAAAGGGGCCCCCGGGCAAAAACATGAAAATGCAAAAACAAACCACTTTGTGGAGATTGTATTTTAAATTTTTTCATCTGGGCCAAAGTTTTTTTTTGGGACTATTTTGGGTTTCTTTGGGGGCAAAAATTTCCCCCCACAAAATTAGTGCACAAATTTTTTCAAGGGCAAGAAAACAACACTCAAAGTACGCTGTGCCGTTGACCAGGAGCCCCGGGAAGGGGGAACCTTCTCATTAAAAAAGGGATAAGACAAAAACTGCCCCCTTTTCAAACTTGCACTTTTTTAAAAAAAAAAATAGAATAACTATTCAGAATTGTTTTTTTTGAACTTTTTTTGATTAATTGCTTGATCCAATTTTAAAAGGGACTTTTTTAAATCAAAAACATGTTTTTTTAAATTTATAATTTTTAAATGAAATTTCCCCCCCCTTTTAAAATAAAAAGACATAACTTTTATCTCTTAAATGAAAGAAAAATTAAAGCCCAAAAACATATAAAATATACTACGGCTAAGATATACTTTACGCAAAAAAAACATTAAAAATTTCCCCAGTTTATTTTAAAAAAATAGAAATCCAAAACTTTAAACATAAAAAAGCTTTTGATGACCTTAAAACGGGGTGAATTAATACAAAAAAAATAGTTTTATAAGTAATCCTTTAAAGATAGCCAGAAAACAAAAATTAATTTAAAAAACATAATTTTATTCCCCTTAAAATAAAAAAAATCTAAAACCCCAAAAAGAACACGATAAACAGCAAAATTAAAAATTGCATTTTTCAATTTTTATCAAGCCATGAAAATTAATGTAAAGTTTTCAAAAAAAATAGAGGGCAGTGTCACAGAAATTGCAGAAAATGGGATAGTTTTAAACACCCGGGAACGGGACACTGAAAAACCCTTTGCGCAAGATAAATGTAAAAAGGAAAAATCAATGATAATGTTTAAAATTTCCTTTCCCCTATCCTTAACTCAATTGCAGTCTTTTTCTTGTGGGGAAAATTTTAAAAAGTAAAAATGAAGGGCCTCAATCTAGACCAAAAGATATTCGAAATCCGGGTTTAGTAGTAAAAAAACAAGGGAAAACTTTAAACTAACCCGCAATTTGGGGAAAATAATATCACAATGCACTGTTTTTTTACATAAAGTTTTAAATACAAAATAACAAAAATTTGTTTACTTTTTTTTACGAATCAAAAAAAAAACTAATTTACACAACAAATTATTCTAAAAAACAGCTCCTCATAGGCAAAAAAAAAAGCGTCCATAAAGACGACCCCGCCCCGGGCGTCGCCAAAAAAATTGAGTTATTCGCCCCAGGGAATGATTTTTATATAACGAAAAAACGAAGATAATTTATAACATTTTTTTTATGAATCAAAGTTTACATTTTTTCGGGTACATGCAATTTTTTTTTATACTTTAAAATAACATATAACAAAAAATAAAAAAAAAAATTTTCTAAAATAAGTAAATTTTGGGGTATCTCCCCTTTCACGGATAGACTTTAAATATAAAAACCCCAACGCATATAACTTTCAACTTTTATTAAAGGAAAATTTTTCTTTTTTGCATTTATTTTATTTCTTTGATATAAATTTTACACCCAGACAAAAAAACACTTATTTTAAAAAATAACAAATCGGATATTCTTTTCTTGGGAACGATTTTATTTAAAAAAAAAAACGCAAAAAATAATTAAAAACTTTTTATTAATGGACCAGGGACCAAGTTTACGATTTTTTACGTTAAAATATTGTATCATCTAAAACCCGTATCAAAAAACATCATAAAACAAAAATCAATTTATAAAAAAAGTCATTTTCGCTATCTCATCCACCACGGAAATGATTCATACAGAGGTGAAATATATTTTGGTTTTTGGTTTTTTTTACCCTCGCCACGGAAAGAAAACCTTTGGGCGAGCAATACTTCTTTTAAACCTTTTAAAAAAGGGGGAGGAGTTTAATTATTATTAATCCGTAATGTTTTATGTCATACCATACCCCCCATGACAGGGTAGCACTACGTAAAACCTCTGCCATGGGGGGAAGAGGGGCAATCCCAATAAATTAAGATTCAAAATAAATATTAAAAAGCACTTTTTTTAAAATGGCCAAGGTTTAATATCCCGTTTTTTAAACAGGTCAATCTATATTTAGTAAACTTAAGAAAAAAAATATTCCCTATAATTTGTAATTCGCAACTTGCGAGAAGGCATGCGGGGAACGTTTCTGACCAATTAAAATGTGGGCTGTTCTAATTTTTTTATTTTTTCATTTACATTAAAACCCGATACTTGGGGACATTTTATTAATTTACATTTTTGTAATTAGCAGAGTTTTTTTTTAAATTTTTGTAAATTTTAATTTTTTCCGAAAAACCCCTTTTATAAATTTAATTTGATTGGTTTAGAGAGGTTTGCCCCTTTTGTCTTTTGCCGAAAAAATTCTCTGTTTACAAAAAAGGAGGCCCAATCCGATTTTGTGAAATTTGCAAATTTTTTTAATTTCGGGTTACCTATACACAAGTTTGTCGGCGAACGGATAGAGATTTTGCAGGGGCCCTTGCATCCAAAAGAAAGGTTTTACCAATTTATTTTAAAATTTAAAAAAATAATGTTAAAATGTGGTGAAACGGCCTTACTATTTTTCATTCTCATGGGCTATAAATTTTATGCATCTAGATACACACATAATAATTAAATCTCTATTTCTTAAACATTCATAGAAAATAAAAAAAAAATCAAGTCCCAAAATTTGGGTAAAATAATAAAATTGGTTTCCCCTAATTATGAGATAGTCTTATGTAAAAATTTAAGAAAAAATTTTCTTGAGTGAACCCGTGAAAACGTATTGCTCCATATGGGGCAAAAGGGTCACGTTTTTCAGTTTAAGGATACTATTTTATATATACGGAAAAAAAAAAATAATAAAAATAACACGGGCGGGGGGCAAAGGGATAATACAAAAGATCTTTTTTAAAGGGGAAACGTACCCGCACCCCCAATTTTTATAATAACCCTGGGGAAATGTAGGTAAAAATAGTCTAGTGCACAGCCTAATTAAAAAATTTTTTTCAATTAAAATTTCAAAGCAATAAAATTACAAAAAAATAAATAAAAAACTTCTCCATAGCACCGTTTTACGGCCCCTTATTAGGGCCCCCTTTTAAAAATAAACACTTAAAAAGGTTTGTACACTTTATAAATGGGTGCACGACTCAAAATTTAAAACGTTTAAAAAAAATGTCGAAACTTACATACAGTACCTTACGTAGTATATAACTTTTGGCAACTACCCCTCGCGTAAAGTTAAATGTTTCGCGTCTTTAACCAATACAAAAAAAATTTTTTCTATTAGACACCGATTATTTTTAAGTTTCATTTTACGGCCCTTTATTATATCTTTGTACATTTATCTTTTTCTGGAGAAAAAAGGAGAAAAGTAGCTCGCGGACCACGCACTAAAATCATCAAACCTTATCAAAAACGGTAGATGGGCCAACCCCCACATATAATGAGTTTAAACGAGACGAAAAATACTTTTTAAATTAAAGAAAAAAAGAAAAGATAAACCTTTATTGTAAACAAAGTTTTTGACCCAACATATTGTTGATTTTTTGTTAATTTTTGTTTTAAATTTTAAAACTTCGATTTCAGGTGTTGAAAAAACCATAGAAGAAAATATGAAAAATTTCCCTTTGCGAAACCTTTTTTATGAGCCTATAATTTTTTGATGGGGACAATTTATAAAGAAACCATTTTTCTAAAAAGTCCAGCATTATTTTTTAAATTTTAATTTTTTAATTTAAAAAATGTTTTGGTTTGTCAGTCTTTTTCAATTTATAAAATCTGATACCCATTTCTTTTTTTGTTTGGATAGAAAAAAGGTAATTTAAACCTATTGGATACGTCAATTTGTACATTCGATAAATTTTTATTCTGATATTGAAATAACTTGAAAATTGTTTTCTACAATGTACGTTATATGTATTAAATGATAAAATATTCAAAAGCATTATATCTGATCTATACAATCAGATCTGATATGTCATTTTCTTCTTTCGGTGTCGGAAAGATAGAAAATCTATATATGTAACTTACAAAGTCATATTCGGTTTCTTCTTTCCGCTACGGATATGACTTTATTTAGAACATGCAACGGATATGACATTTAATTTTTTTTATTTATGTATCAAATTGAACCATTTTTTGGCATGTAATTTTATTCTGTTAGCAGTTCTAAGTAAAATCAGAAACTATAAAAAATATATGTCATATTCGGTATCTCCTGTCCTTCACGGATATGACTGTTATAGAAACCGCAACGAATATAACTTATAACCTTTTTATTTATGGACGAAATTTTGCATGTAAATTCACTTTATTATTATAAAACATCGTATCAAGAAAAAGTTATAAAAAAAATATTACTTTGTAAAATATATATATGTATCTGTCCGCAACGAAATGCCTTTCATAGAAAACGCAACGAATATAACATATAACTTTTTTATTTATTGACAAAAATTAACGATATTTTGCATTAACATTTTATTATTATAAACCATCATATTGAAAAAAAATAAATATAAAACAATCAATTTTTTAAAATATAAGTCATTTTGGGTATCTTCTGTCCGCAACGGATATGCCTTTCATAGAAAACGCAACGAATATAACATAACACTTTTTTATTTTTTGGACAAAAATTAATGATATTTGCATTTAACTTTTTTTATTATAAACCATCATACGAGAAAAAAAATTAATAAAAACAATCAATTTATAAAATCTATCATATTCGGTATCTTCTGTCCGCAACGACATGCCTTTTATAGAAAACGCAATAAATATAACTTAAAAACTTTTTTATTTATTGCCCAAATTTAACGAAATTTTCCCATAAAAAAACAAAATATTATTTTTAACCTAGTATCGAAAAAAATTAAAATTAATAAAAAAATTAATTTTTTAAAAAATAAGTCGTTTTTCGGTTTATTTGTCCGAAAACGGATAGGGATTTTTAATAAAAACGTAATCGAATAAAAAATTATAAATTTTTTTTATTTTTTCCCAAAATTTTTAACAAATTTTGCATTTTAAAAACATCATTTATTTTTTAACCATGTATCGAGAAAAAAAAACCCAATTTAATAAAAAAAAAGTCGTTTTCGGTTTCTTCTTTTCCCAAAAGGGGTTTTATGACTTTTAAGAACGTAATTCGAATATAAACTTAAAAACTTTTTTATTTTTTTTGGCCAAATTTTAACGAAAAAATTTTGGGCTTTGAAAAAAATTTTTATTATTATTAAACTTTCGTATTAAAGAAAAATAAATAATAAAAAAATAAATTTTTAAAAAAAATTAAGTCGTATTCGGTATCTTCGGGCCCCGCAACGGATATGCCTTTTTTAAAAAAAACGCAAGGGAAATATAACTTAAAAATTTTTTTATTTAGGGCCCCAAAATTTTAAAAAAAATTTTTTCATGAAAAATTTTATTTTTTTTTTTTAATACTCGTTTTAAGAAAAAAAAAATATAAAAAAAAAAAATTAAATTTTTAAAAAAAAGGGTTTCCATATTCGGTATTTTTGTCCTTCAGGGGAAATTAAAACTGTTTTTAAAAAAAAGGGCAACGAATTTAATTTTTATAACTTTTTTTATTTTTTGGGAATTTAACGAAAATTTTCCCATTTTAAAATTTAATTATTTTTTAAATCAAACATGGGTTATGGAGAAAAAAATCAAAAAAAAATTAAAAAAAATTCAAAAAAAAAAAGTTCATATTCGGTATTTTCCTGTCCCCCAAACGGACATGACTTTTATAAAACTTTTAATTTTGGGAATTTTAACTTTAATTTTTTTATTTATGGCCCCAAAAATTTATCCCCCCAATTTGCATGAAAAAATTCATTTTATTATTTAAAACCAAAAAGGTTAAAAGAAAAATTTAAAAAAAAAATTAATTAACCTTTTAAAATTTTAGGTCATTTTTTCGAATTTATTGTTTATCCGCGGATATCATTTAATATTTGGGTATTAAGTCCCTTACCCTTTTTAATTAGCTATAGCCCTTTCGCCCTTTCCTTTTCAAATTAACAAACGGGGTATTGGGTTTTCGTAAAAAAAATACCCCCCCCTAAAAAAATGGGGTTTGGGTTTTTTTTAAAAATTGGTTCTTCTCTTTTTTTAAATTTTTTTTAAAAAGAAAAAAAAAATTTTAAAATAAATATTTGTTTGGAATTTAAAGGGCATTTTGACACGACTGTATTATTGTGAAAATTGTGTTAAAAATTATAAAAGGGCCTAGGCCCTCACCTCCCCAAGGTAGTCTCAATATAAATTTTTCGACGGCAAGACGGGACCGATTTTATTAATTGATTTTCATAGAGTCTGTCTTTAGTCTAAACCCAGTTGGGATAAAAATTTGTGGCGGAAATCAAAACCCGAGCAAAATTTTAAAAAATTTTTCACTCCCAACAGGGAAAAATTTTCAATGTACATTTTTTTGGGTTAAAAACCCCAACTTGCCCTTTTTAAAAGAACCCTCAAATGACAAAAAAAAAAAACTTAAATTTTTAAAAAAAACCCTTTAAAAGGGTTTACCCTTGTCGCCTGAAATTTTACCAAACACCCCAAACGTGATAAACCCAATGAAATGTTTTTTTTCCATTTAAAACCCCATAATATAAAAATTATTTGCTACAAAAAGGGAACCCTTGAAATTCTATCAATTTTTAATGATAAACCCAAAAAAATACCCCCAAATCCCAGTAAAAAATAAACAAAAAGGAAATAAAAACCCCTTTTCCCCCAACCCCAACAAAAATTTCCCGCCGAACAAACCCAAACAAAACAACGGTTTCAAATAATCTATCGGGCCCCATTTCGATAAAAAAATACAATACAAAAATTTAAAAATAAAATTTACCCCCCGATAACTTTTTAAAAATGCCGTAGCTGTGTAGGAAAAATTCAACATTACTGTTTTTTTTCCAAGCGAGCTAAAGTTTTTCGCCATCCTTTTCCTTTGACTTCACTTGGATTTTTGATTCGAGGAAAAATAATTTTTCATTAAAATTATTTTTAAAAATTTCCCCCGAAAAGCAAAATTGTCAAACTAGAAAAAAATTTGACTGTTTTCTTTCTTACGCCCATGGCTGAATTTTTTTGCTTTTGCCATATAAAAAATGGGAGTATTTTCAAATTTTTTTTTAAAACAAAAAAGTACTTTTTTCAAAAAAATTTACCGTTCTTTTTTGGGGTTTCCCTTTCAAATGTTTTTATAAAAGTAATTTTTTAAAAAAAGGTTTTAAAATTGAAGATGTTTAAATCTATTTTACATAAAAATAATTTGTATAAAATTTTTTATACATACCTTTTTTAATTTTTTGGGAAACTTATTACCCCCGGCCGAAAAATTTCGGCTGAGGATATAGAAAAAAGTCTCCTGGGATTTTCCGTCCGTCCTTCCCCCGGGAATTTTTGTCCGGAGCATATCCCCAAAAAAGAAATTTGATTTAAAT